>NC_079521.1:2225191-2255191 GCF_003711565.1 Takifugu flavidus
CAACAACGGCTGCTGAGTGCCAGGCTCCATATGGAAATGCAGGAAACAAATACGCACACAGTGGCGCTCCTGGAGTGCTTCTGCGGCTGTATCAGGTGTGTTTCGTACACCACACAGAGCTAGCAGGTGTCCAGCTGATGGAGAATGGAAGATATCACCCCACTGTGGCGCTGCATGAGACGAACAATTTAAAACAGTGCTAGCTACACCCTAACAAACTAACTTCCTGTCATCGCAGTTGAACCTGGCTAGCTTCAGTTTCTTTGACTGAGAAATGTTCTGTTTTGCAGAGATGTGGTTGGTTAAGTGGTTCCACTCAACACAAAAGCAAATAACCTGAAATGCAATCGCTTGGCCAGAGTTACAAATCGGGTCTGATATTCTAAAATACTCGATAAAGAGCACCTAAATTGCGCGCTTGTGGTAAAACATCACGCGTTCGGTTTGCCTGCGTTTTGAGGGTGATCTGTTGAGAGAAATCGCACAATTTGCAGCATTTAAATGAGAAGTTTGTGTGTTGCTGCTATTTCTTGCATGACCAATGAAAATTGAAAATTTCTTTCATCTGAGTTGGAAGCGTTTGTAGCGGAGGCACATAAACACTAAAACCATGTCCAGCGGAGAAATCCAAACATCACAGAGAGAAATCGGATACGGAGCAACAACTGTGTCAAAGTGAACGCTGTCGGGCAAACAAAGACGACAGGGGAGGAAGGAAAAGGAGGGTGGCCGAGACAAGGACCGGAAGAACAAAAGAAAAAACTCTTTTGACAACAAGTTACTGGCAGAAGACTAAAAATAAAAAACCCCGAACTATCATCCCCTGTTGGGCTCGTACGCTCTGGTCAGCACCGTGTCTGGACAAGCCAACCGCTCCAATTTCTCCAAAAACCCTATAAAACGAAAGATTGGTTCATCCAGTGCCTCCATGGAACTTTTATGTACCTACCCAGTCTGTGTATGAGCATTCACCACAACGGATAGTGAACCTCCACGCAGCGATGGCATGGCTGGTTAGGTGATAGGTCTCAATAATCTGTTCTTCTGTCATTCTAAACATTCTGACCAGCTTCAGAAAAATCCGTTCTCTGTGTCTGCGTTCATTGTTCATGTTGCCTTCGGGCAAAAGTGGCAGCAGCCAGTGTGCGTAAAGCCAGTTGCACCTGCCCTTCCAACGTAGGCTACTATATTTAGACGGAATCTAAATCTCCACAGATACTTGAGGGTTTATAAATTGTTCAGCGTGTGCTAATATTTCTTATTTGCATTTTCTCCTCCCAGTATTTTGCTCACCTGGGCCTCAACACCTCATCTTCCACCATCAGCAGATCAGCTTGCACTTCTCTACCAGGGATGCCAAGTTTGCCCAAGTTTTGTCTCATCTATCTTTTTGTTGACTGCATTTTCATCATTCTGTCAATTTCAAGCATTCTTTTGACTAATGCATTATTTGCAATGTATCTCTTGAAAAACATTAGCTCACAGATACTCAGTTAAGCTAGTCATGTCTTCAGACAATGTAAGCCATCAGAGATTCATAAAATATATATACTTGCTGTATGAAGCCAGAGATGTGCTTTGCATACAGAGCATGTTGATTCATTTGCACTGTTAAACTGCCCTCGCCAAATTATCCATTTAAGTTTATTGTTGTTTGCCAGTGATGCATATTGCAGAAGATACGGGATGAAAGCCCTAAGACCTGCACATGTCGTGAGTATGTTATGGCTCCCTTTCTTGTCATCCTATAATCCGAATGCCATTTATTGCCAACTTGATTAAGGGGAAATTGTAAGGGTTTCCAGCACAGTGCAGATGTACAAGCTTCAGACGGGCTATGTGAGTGTCTCCAATAAGTGAGATGCAGCTGCAATGTTGTGTATTACTCCCAATTAGCAATTGCAATCACTCTAATTTCTGTCAGTATCAACAGTTTAGAATGTACAACCAACCTAGACTCCCCATCTCATGTCTTCTGCCTCACCTCCCGATTCTTAGAGCAATTAATGCAATCAGATACTATTCAAGACACCCATTCCTTACCAAATTTTAGTGGAAATTTAAGAAAAACAAAAAACAAAAACAGACACACTGTGAAGAAAATGAAAGAATTCAAGGGGTACAAGCCAGTATTCTCCTTGGGCCGGTCCAAACCAGGATAAATGCAGAGGGTTACGCTAGGATGAGGATCCAGCATTTAATCTAGACCAAAGTAAAAATGCAAATCAAATCTGGGTCCAAAATTTATCAGGACCAGGTCAGAAGATAGAAGCTTAGAAGGAGGGTTCAACTGGAGTGGGTGTCATCTTGAAAGAGCAGTTCCTCAGAAATGTTCTGGAGGCTGACAAACTGTCACTGTGATGATCATGAAACCAGAAATTGAAAGCCTACAAAGTTGTCGGCAATTATGCACCACAGGTAGGATGTGACTTATAAGAGAAAAGGAAAGCTGGATGAAGCGATGTCATTTCCCCAGAAGTGGGGTGAGATAATTGATGCTGATTTCCATGAATATGTTGTTGTGGAATTGATCAGCAGGTTTGGTATCCAGGAAGGACAGTTGCAGTGGTTAGGAAGTGTTGAGGCTTATGTAGAGAAAGAGGGAGGGACACGGAGAACCTTGAAGAGAGGAGACAGGACGACACAGCATGAAGTGGAGATTGAGGTGGTAACGGTCAAACAAAGCACCTGTGGGAAATCTGGAGAAGTACGTTAGAGTGGTTGATGAATGAAAGTTGTAAGAGTGTGGAGGCATGCGGTAGTTACAGAAGGTCTAGGTGGAGGTGGGACTGCATCAAGCTTTGAGCACCGTCTTGTTTGTTCTGATGGACAGGCTGGTTGGACGTCCAGGGATGTCCATGGTCTATGATGTTGGCAGATGAGGAATGAAGGTTAGTTGAAGCAACAGACAATATAAAGCTATAGGATACGAAAGAGAGGGACTCAAGTGGAACATGAGGGAGGAGTGAGAAAGAAGGTTGAGGACTTCAGGGTCCAGCCCAGAGTAGTGAAGACCATGGAAGACAGATGAAGAAGTGTCTGTAGGCAGGTTGGAACAAGTAAAGAAAAGAATCAGCGGTGATGTGTGATAAAGGGAGAAGTAAAGGTGTGATGGTGTTGAGACCAGTGATGTGGTGAGATGGTTTGGACACGTACTGAGGAGGGACGGAGAACAGATATATATATAGAGAGGTAGAAGGAAGCTGAGGATGGGACTAGCAGACAGGAAATACAGAGAAAGAACAAAGAGGAGATTTATGGATGAAGAGGAAGACAACATGAAGTTAGGTGGTGCAACAGGAGAGGATGAAAGAGGAGGGGAGACAGTGGACAGTTGGCTGTGAAGATTCCTGGACAGAAACTCACTTTTTAATGAGAAATGAAAAAAAACAGTATAGGCAGTATTAATAGAAGGTAATGACATTATAGGCTGATTTATTAAAAACCCCTTGCGTTGATCTTGGGCTTTGATCTTCAGAAGATTAAAGTTCAAAGTCCCTCCCAAAATCCGGACGGTTGCCAAAATTTAATGTTCTGTTCTGTGACCCATTGTCAAGATTTTCTTTAAAACTAAAATTAAATGAGTAAAAATGAATTATTTAAAAAGAAAAAACGCTAACTGACACAAAACCTCCTTGGCAGCAGTAACAACGTAACTGAAGATCTACTCTGACATCTTTTTGGATCTTATTAGGAAATATTGAAGTTGCTCGCTGTCGTTCTGTGGCTAAACGGATCTGCTAATCTGCTAATAATGGACATGTTTGGGTGTTTGAACTCAAACCCTAGCAGATATATATTATATATTTAATATCTGAATTCATCAAAAGCACTTTCTGGCTTCCATCATTTTTATTTAACCTCTCATCGGTTTATAATGCCCTTCTTACGTCTATAGCTTGACGACAAATGGCAGAGAACATCTTTCATACTTGTTAACCAAGTGGGCTAGTGTACTTAATGAGCTCCATTAAAGGTAAAGTGTCATTACTGAAGCACTGTGGCCATTCATTATAACCATCAAAGTCTATTGATGTCTGTCTTCATCTAATCATAGAACTCTTCCTCTGGCACTTGTCCTCATCTAGAAACGCCCTCTCACATTACCCCACATTACTGTCAAATTGTTTCATTTTTACCCTGGTCAGTTGTGTGTCCGTTGCGCCGTACCCATAACGAGCCACGTCTGTCGGAGCGCAGAGAGACGAGGGATCGTGTGACTTCTGATGCCATCTTGACTTGTTGAGCTTGGAACTCTGACATAAATAAACCCATGCATCCTCAACTTTCCAGCCATCCATCATCTACCACGTTATCCTGTAGCTGGGTGACTGACGCCCGTCACTGTTGCTTTCGGGCGAGGTAAGTTCCACCCTGGACAAGTCGCTAGCGGACCATATGTAACGGAGCATAATGGCGGTATTAGACGGTACGGGTGAATCTTTATCGTCTATCTGATGTGGCATGGGGAATTCAGACAGAAAGGTTTTATTGAGGAAAGACCTCCTCTCATAGTCTGGGGCAGGGGTGGGCAAATCCAGTCCTCGAGGGCCAGATTCAAGCCAGACTTTCTGCCCTACAGGTAGACAACGCTTTCACCTGGGGTTCCTGCCTGGTAGGACGCAAATCCCGGCTTGGTCCCCACCATCGAGGAATGGATTTGACCTCTCCTGATGGGCAAGTCCAATCTGCCGAGGCTGGGATCCAGCCAGGTTTTGCATCCTACCAGGGAGAAACCGCTTTCACCAAGTGAGACAGAACCCCAGGTAAAAGTGTTGTGTGCCTTTAGGATAAAAAGTCTGGCTTGAATCTGGCCCTCAAGGACTGGACTTGCCCACCCCTGCCCTAGACTATGAGAGGAGGTCTTTCCTCAATAAAACTTCAGCTTTTCTGTTGCGGATCTGGCCTTCGAGGACCAGCCTTGTCCACCCCAGACTCTTGGGTAATTGTCACTCACAGGTGACACCAATGTGGAAATGGTGGTGGTGGTTGCCCAGTCTGTTGGGGGGCTGGGCTGAGAGTTCAAGCCCCTGTGCAGACAAAACATGGAGTGTGTTTTGGTCGTTGGGGAAGCTGCCAGACCCACAAATGCTCACATAAGGCCCTGCGATGAACACGCCACCCATCCAAGCCTTCACCCTCCCCGTGACCCCGAAAGGAAAGGCTCCCATTGTGGCCTCTGCTCAATAGTTGAGCACTTTCTGTGACCAGTCATCTTTAAAGTCTGTAGACATTTACATGAAGCTAACTTGCTGTGCTATGGGCTGCGTTGCAGGAGAAAATTACATAAACCCCCCCCCATAATCCACCTGGTCATCATCTGTGGCCGGTAGAAGCAGGAGTGTAGAGCTGCATCGCCCAGAGCTGCTGTGACCTCTCACATAGAACACACTGCAGACACACTCACATTCACACCTGAATATCTGATGGGACCTTTGGAGTTTGTTCCTCTTTTGGTTGACTTCCTGCATTTATTTAGCTGTAATGTGCCAAAATAAAACACACTTAATGTTCTTAGGAGGGTTGAGGTGGGCTTCTTTATGTGGTCGACTCATCAAATGAGGCCATTTGATTATTTTCATGCCCTTAGAATCAGGGGAATCATGGAGCTTTACGTTCACTTCTAGAGCTGCCACCTCGCACCCCTGTGTAAACTGAAATTGTAACTTTTGTGTAATGGGGCACGGTGATAATAACCATTATTTATGAACAAACCGGTCATCTTTATTGTGTTTAGCTGGTGCCCTGGGAGACTCCTATTTCACTCCTGTTGATCTAATTGGCTCTGGCAAGTTGCAAATTCCAATTAAAGGGTTCAGCCACAATACATGACTTCAATTAGCACATAGCAGCAGCTATAGGAGCAGAGTTTGGTCCAGCAAACTTTCTCAATAACTGGACATTTATGGTCCTCATAGGAAAACCAGAGAGACAGCCTCAGGCTTTCCATTAGCATTCACATATTACTTCCCGATAGTTAGCCGGGCCGGAAGTCAGAGTTCTGCTGCTCCACTCTAAAGTTGTTAAACTACATCCTTTGTCGGTTTCACTTTGTGAAAACTCTATTTTCATATCACATTTGTGTGCAAAAACAGCGTCTGACCGCAAAAAACACTCACTGTCGCCTGACTCCCTTCACCATCAAACCATGTGTGAAGTGTGAAAGAATCCCCGTGCAGAGGATGAGGTGCTGGAACATGCTCCTAAAGTAAACCAGACTAAACTACCGAGTGATCTGGCAACTGGTCCCTCCCTAAATCTGTTTTCCTCAAAAGACTGCTTTGTTTTCAGCACACACACACACACATGGATGATGGAAATGGGGTATTTTTATTTTACAATGCAGCTTTCAACACAGTTTCAACAAAACAAGTCACAAGTTAACATGTTTAATACAATAACAGCTAGCACCTGAATTACTGTTTGGAATTTAAAGTCACATTTGCAACATGAGTGCTGTGTTTTGGTAGCGTCGTGGAGCGCAATGCCCACAGCAGCGGTTTGAAATGTTCAGTCCCAAGTAGAAGCTTTAAGCTTTACGATGCTGCTCTCGCCCCATAAGTTAGTCTTCCTTTTAGTGGGCGGGTTTTGTTGGTGCACTCCTCCAGTGTTTATCTGTTCAGGGAACTGTGTCGACACAGATTAGCATCAGTTCCTCGACACAAAATTGCTCAAAATTTACTGTGGATAGTTGAGTGTAAGTAATTGAATGTTGCCTGTGAGGATTAACAGAGGTTTTAAATATTGTTGTGGGCGCTCAGCTTGTTACTGCAGCTGGCAAACTCACTCATTGATCTCTTTGTGTATTGTTAGCGTCTTATTATATACTCTAACGAAGCTGGAATGGAATTACTGTTTGTATATCAGTGGGGGTCTGAGGACTGTCCTGCCTAATTGGGAAGTAAGTGGAGTAGATATGTGAATGTAAGTAAGTAAGCTCACTGTAATTAATGGGGACTGATGATTTAACTGGTGATAATTAAATCTGCCGTGTTTTTCAATTTGCATGATTAAGATGTTGGTTAATGTTGTGTTGTAGCCACATGTTACAGGTTGTTCATTCTCAAAATGTCAACTCGTCAGACTTCTCAGCGCTGCACTTCGTTATCAACACGAGCTTTAAAATAATCAGGTAAATCAATTAGCTTCAATCTCCAGGCAAGGTGTGACGTTTCCTGTGACGAACGTGCTAATATCTGCTCAAATTTAGGTGTTTCCGGAAGGTTTGGCCCAGAACTGTGCTCAAGGAGGAGGGATACTTTTCTTCCATGATCATAGTCAACACAGGTTTAAAGATGGATTTTCTTATTTAAATGGGGACAAACGTTGCTTGTTTTTATTTTCAATCTTTTAGAAACAGTCTTTTCTTTAAGTTTTCCTGATATCAGCTGTAGTAGTTTTGAACAAATCAGCTCAGGCACTCTATTATACTCTTCATATTCACCCGTCACCATGGAGATGGTTGCCCTTACAGTGAAAAGAAATGACTGTTTCCAGGCTGCTTTTAGGCCAAAAAAAGTAAATAAAAAGTTTGGTGAAAAGAACACAATAACCTCCCACATCTCAGACTTCTGATTAGATCCAAACTGGTTTGTAAGCATTTGAAGCTGGGGGGAGACCAAATCCAGCCAAAGGGACCACTTCATTTGAAGATCAGGGTCCTCGAGAGATGAAATCTCACCAACTCTGTGGGACTCCTGACACATCTGTCCTGATGTGCCACTGATACAATGTTTTTAGTTGACTTGAAAAAGACAGGTGAATAATTGTCAACTACTCAAAAAGAGGGAAGCATTTCTTTAGTGCTAGAAGATAAGTTTTTTCCACTATTTAAAAGCTGTTGATTCTCTTCTTTTCATCCTGAAGGGACTCGTTGAGCTGCTGTTTGCTTAAATCTGACTCATCAAAATGCTTCGTCTTAATGAGTTGATGGGAACAATGTTTAAAACCAAAGGTTTGTAAAGGTGTTCAAACAAATGATGATCGACAAAAAAGAGACCTGAGATAAAAATATAAGAGGAAATAAATGTTTTTTTCAATCTTCTTTCCTAATTATTACACTGATGTTAAAATGTCCTTTTTCTGATTTAATTTGCTGTTAAATTATTAGCTGTGAACCCACACAAACAAACCCTTGTCACCTGATGCAACGAATTAGAAATAAATCTATGCATGTTGTTCTGTGCATAGAATTCTACGCATAGAATTCTATGTACATAATGGTCACCAATCGTAGCTGTGAAGAAAAAGCTGTTGAGTTTTCAGTGCTCAACAGCGACATCTGGTGGGACCCAGTCACAGCAGCCCCCAATGCAGGAGGCAGAGAATCAGCACAAACATCAACAGTGGTCGTTTCTGTCTCCCTTCGTGCTGCTCAGCTTCAAAATACATCATATTTTCAGCAGATATGGAAATTTGGGCATTTTTTTAATATATGAAAAAGTCAAATTGCAAATATAAGAAATGTGGATGCAGATGTTTAGGTGGAAAAACACATTTCAGCAAGATACAATGTGAGCAGGTTATTATTTTTTTTAAAAGCGTTTTACCCCTTAAAGGTTTCTTTCTAAAGATGTTTGGCAGCTGTGAGGCAATTTTGGCCTTTAGGACGCATGAGGCTGCAGCAGGGTTCACAGCCCAAAGCTGGTCTCCTTCACATCAGACAGGTGCTGCTGCAGGTGAAACGATTTACATGTCAAGCCTGAAACATGCACTGCTGGTTTACACACTGCGCTTTTGTGATCACCTGAATCAGATGGTTATTGATTATATAACAAACAGAGGGTCTGGATTAGGCAGGGAGGAGGGATCTGAGTGTGATCGCAGCTCTTCTGAAAGCGTTTCAGCTGGGATAAGCTGCGGTGCAGGTCGGAGTCGTATCAGGAAGCCTTTTCATGTTTCACTCTGGAAAAATGAGTTTCTCAAGCTACTTTGACAATCTGACGACATGTCTGATGTCTTGTTTACAGGGAGTCTCTCTTAACGGAACCCAACAGCTCCTTTCACAATGAAGGGTTTATTTATAATGGTGCCCCCCCCACCCCCATACCACCCAGCAGCCTTTCATTAGCTCCACATGTCTGTCCATGAAATCTTGATTCCCATCAAGAGACTGAAACATTGCGCAACATTTATACTCTAATATATTATGCAGAAGAGGCTTTAAAAAAAAAGAATAATTCCCATCTGAAATGCAGCAGCAGCAGCATCAAAGCACAAGTGGGAGGAAAAATTAAATGCTACAGAAATAAATAATGAAGAACTTGATGTTTTGCTAATTGGGATCGCTGGCACTTGGGGTCAAAGGGTCTTCTGCCCGGCGAGGCCTGGAGGAGCTACTCTGTTGTGTTATGACGCTAACGCTTGCTAATGTGTGCAACACACTCGCTCCTAATAAACAGGAGTCTTGTTTCGCTTCAGCCAATGGCAAAGACGACCCTCAAATGGCATCTTTTAATGTCGGCTCCATTCAATAAACTCAGAATCTTATGGCAAATGCATGGGATGTCTGGGTTGGGGGGGGGGGGGGGGGGGGGGGGGGGGGTAGAGCTGCAGTTGGGGAATCCAAAATTGATCACACACAAGTTTTAATTTTAATGAGATTACAGTGTGAACTGGATCAAATATTGGTCCTTGAAACATGCACTTAGCTTTTTAAAATGTAAAGAGAGAGACAGAGAACTAGACAACCGTACAGCTGGATTATGAGTGAAAATATTGGTCATTTACTTAATCTGCTCTTCTATTGTTCTGTAAATCGAGAAACACTCGCTCAGTTTATTGCATTATTTATTCTTTTAATAAGCTTTTACATGTTGCTCAAGCATACCTTCCTGTATGTACGGTAAACATATAGGTTCACTTTTGAAAGTAGTGCATTTTTTCACATAAATTTCAGTAATTTTCTAAAAAATGTCAATTTCTGTAGCAGTTCAATAACATTTTTAGTTTTCAACTGGAGCTTTGGGTTTTTCTTCATGACGCCTACGTGTGTGTGTGTGTGGTGTGTGTGTGTGTGTGTGTGTGTGTGTGTGTTATTATGCTTTCGCGCTCCGAGAATGGAAGTTGCTCCCTGTCCTGCCAGGCTGCTGCCGAAAAGGCGGACAGACACTAGAGGGCCCTGTGCGGACAGCAGCATTGGGCCCTTCTGGTGTCACTTACTCACACACGCGCACACGCACCACCACAATCCGCTAAGCCCCTATAAGCGTGACCTTTCCTTGATTGTCCCAATTAGACGTCGGCTATAACGCAGGCGCCGCGCGCTTTCAACATTTCGCGCCGCGCGCATCACAAAAGAGCCGCGGATCTGTAATATCACACGAGGCTACAGTGCGCGTGTCCCTCCGTGTGTGGCCTATCAAATGACGGTGCTAATGAGCCGCCTCGGATACATTTCATTTCAGCAGTAACGCTGATAGATGGCGAGTCCACTCGTGCGTCCTGGCCACAACGCACACCAGAGTTGGGGGGGATTTGGAGAGGAATCCCGCAATGATGAGGGGGCATTAGCAGCACGCGCCCCGGTCGTGGCAACAGACAACAGTTTGAGACGATAACCTTTTGGCGCGTTCGCCTGAGAAGAGCTGCGCGCGCTCATTTGTGCGCCTGTTGACCCAATGAGCGCCGCGGAGGGGAGGCTCTGTTCGCCGTCGCGCGTCTCTCCTCCATCTCCTCCTCACTTTTCCAGTCGGCCAGCGAGCGTGTCGGACCTTCTAACTATACGGAGCCCCCCCCTCCAGCACGCCAACACCGGCGACACTGTCACTCTCCCTTTGACGCGCAGCGGGAAGGGATCGTAGCCCGTCGCCTTCTCCTCCTCTGCTCTCTCCCCCACCACCTTGAACGAATCACGTTGGACTTTTCTTTCGCTTATTTTGACGGAGACGCGCGGGGAGAAAATGGTGCTGCACTAAAAAGAAAAGATGCAAGTCTCGCAAGTAAGTGTGTCCCGCCGCCGTGCGTTGGCTGCATTTACGCGAGGGCTTTGACTAGTCCTTCTGCCTCCGTCGCCTGAGGTGCGCTGCGTCCTCACAGGAGCCGACGCGGAGCGACAGATCGCTGTCCAACTTCGATGTACACACGTACGCGCAGGTGTCGCGTCACGGATAATTGCTCATTTACATTTTTGCGTCAGTCGAAGCGACCGTGGCACTCTTGTGCCAGGTTTGCTGTGCAGGTCGGACGCCAGGTCTCTGAACCACCACCCCCCCCTCCCCAAACTTCAGAGAGGGACAGTGGAGGTTTTGTTCAGCTCGCGCTGCAGTCTGACACGAATGCGTAAAAGGTAAGCCGCGGCTTCAAACTTTGATTAGTGAATCTGGTGGATTTCTGTTCACTTCGCACCGGGTGGTGCTGGATCGGAGAGCGCAGCGCGCGTCGGGCCACCTCGGACAGCTCCTCTGCTGCCGTCTGGAGCGCGTCTCTGGCGGGGAGCTGTCCTGCGTCGGTGGTGCTGGAATTCCCCGCGCCGCCCTGATAAATGCACTAATAGGGACTGAACAAATTACCTTGCCTTTATTGCCTCTTTTTGAGTTTAAACGCATCCGCGCTATCCCGTTCCCCTCCTTCTGTCCCCCCTCTTTTATAATTAACTGAGTGCTATCTTGCTCTCGGGTCAGAGCCTCCAGTTGGAGGATGGTGACTCGGATCGGTTGGCGTGCCACGATATTGCAGTTGATGGCAGGTGGAAAACCTTTGAGCTTATCGTCCTTGGAATGTTGCTGTACTGAAGCCGTGGAGGCACATGACGGGGTAAAAGTTAGCGGAACTGGCTGCGACGCTGCTAGGACGGAACGTCCACCTGGATCGGTTTAAACTGAGGACAAGCTCGTCCCTTTGTGTCTGTTTCTGGCTTGGCGCCTATTCGGACACCGACACAACTGAACCGGTGACACACGTCGAAGCCACGAGTTGACTGTGTTCAAAGAGGAAATGTTTCTTGGTTCCCTTCGGTGTTTCATGGTTCTCCACGCTTAGTGCGAGACTTTATGGAGCAGTGATTTAATCCAGCGATCAAACATACCTCAAAGTCCATCGATCTCATCTGCTTTGGCGCAATATCAAGGAGCTCGTCTGCTTTTGTGAATTAGACACTGCAGTTTTTTTGTGTTTTTTTTTGGGGGGGGGGGGGGGGGGGGGGCAGTATTTTACTGAAACTGCTTAATCAAAAATGCTAAAATAAATAAATAAAGATATTAATCATGAGGAACATGTCATTTCACAAAATCTTTCCTGGATAATCCCCAGAACAACAGATTAAAGCAATGCAATCCAATGTTGGGGGCAGAATAGCCTCGGAGAAGCGTCCATTACCCGTTTGTTGTCACAGGATAAATATGAAAACAAGATTGCAGGGATGCTTTGCTGCTTCGGAATAATCACAATAGTAATAATAAAGTGACATCTTGACTAAAAATGAGAATTTTAATCTTCAATTTTTAGAAACGCCGTTCCCATCATCTTGTCGGATTTGTGCTTGACCCTACTTTCTTTTCACTCCGCTGCCTGCAGCTTCCCCTCTAGGTCCCCTCTTCAGAATAACGCCAAATGGACGCTGCGCTGCGCTCCTCACCCCCCCACCGACTGCTATGGAGGCATGCCAAGCCATGTAAGTGACCTTTATCACACCATGAATGCAAGCGCCGCCACTCAAAGAGGACACAAGTAACCTTTTCTTGTTATCTGAGAAGGAGCTGTGGATTTCAGCAAACAGAAGAGTTGCGTGAAACGCAAACAACCTTCGGACAAAACACACAGCGACAGGATGCTAAAGCGGTCTGAGGAGATGCTCATGGATCTGTGGATATCTCTGCTGCTGGTGTGGATTACTTCTGTTCCCTGTGTGTCTTTGAGTCCCATCACAAGCCAGTCCAAAAGTACACAAACTGGTGGGTCTGCAGTGGTGGCGAGTGGTCTTGGCGAAGGACAAAGATTACTGAGCCGCGCCAAGAGAGGATGGGTTTGGAATCAAATGTTTGTGCTGGAAGAATTTTCTGGACCCGATCCAATCCTAGTTGGCAGGGTGAGTGCTGTTATTGTCAGCGTTATATTAAGCTTGCTTATCGTGAGGAAACACTAATTCGGCCATTTGAATGCTCCCTCCACTAAAAAAAAATGTCCATGGCCAGTGAGGGAGCTTTTGGGAAATGGGGATGGGGATAGAGGATAATGGGGAGCGGGTCAAAAATGGAAATAATTAAACTGTCATTACAAAAAAATGGAGACATTTTGTGCTGTTTTAGATGTCCTTGAAAGATATACCATGCAGCGGAAGCACAGACTGGTGTTTTCATTTACATATGAAAGGAGGATTTTTTCCCCCATATTAAAAGCCAGTTCTGTCCCTTCCCGTATTTTTCCCTTGTAAACAAATTTGTCAGATCTGTGCATATCGTGCACAGATTTGACAGGGTGGCTGAGTTTCTGCTGTAATGAAGATGACTGCGGGCTAATCCTGCGGCTCAGGGCCACCTGCTCCCTGGCCTTTGTTGCGCGGGTTTTTGCTGGGACTTCAGTCCAGCCCGGCCAAAGCAGCTTGTTCACAGCTCATTGCTGGGACTCACCTGGGGAGAAACAGGCTGCCGGCCACGCTTTCGCCTCCCTCCAGCCAGCGAGGTGGGCACAACACAGGCCATCCAGCATATTTGATCTCCTTCGATAGCAAACAGTGCTCTGTGCCTAATTTATTGATTATTAGCATCCTCGGGTGTAGCGTGATATTTAACGCCAAATCAGCCAGAAAGCACAATTGAGAAATTAATAAATATAAAATAAAAGATGCATCATCAAAATGAACTTTACGTAAATTTATTTTCTTTCTTTCTTTCTTTCTTTCTTTCTTTCTTTCTTTCTTTCTTCTTTCTTTCTTTCTTTCTTTCTTTCTTTCTTCCTCCCTATCCAAGCGTTGTCATATGGCTGCATCAATAAAACATTGGCCACCTTGCAGGATCCCCACCTGTTTACTAAATACCACATGAACACAACAACGCTGTTAAGAGATGCATCAATTTTTCAAGCAAAGTCAATTAGATATCCCCACCTGATTCCACAACAGACACTCATTAGAGTGCTGAAATTAAAAAATAAAATAGGGCCTCAATGAGCATATGCGACTTAAAAATATGTAGATTTCAGCTGTGAAATAGTGGGCATCAAATATGTGACATATGCTCAGCAAAGCATGCGAAAACAAATGGTTACACAAGACAAATATAAAGCATCCGGATTTTTAGTCTATAATTCCAAGTTTACTTTGACATCCGCCCCTGCTCTGAAGCTAAAATGCTTCTGAGAACACGCGCTGCAATTGTTTCCCAGCTGATGAGCGATTTTTCTCTCCCGGTATCTCAAGGCTTCAGTTAATTCTCTGCCACAAAGCTGACTGGAAGACAGGTGTAAGGTGCTGAAGGACATCGGTGATGTAAGGCTAGCGGAGGTGGCATCTTCGGGCAAAGAAGAGCTCAGCTTTCCTTTCGCAGCATTGATGATGGCTTACATTAACTGCAAGGTTAAGTGCTCATGAGTGTCTGGCGGAACAAAGATAAGTCCCATGTTACCCCGGAATGGCCGCACGGTCTCGTTCAAACACCCTTTCTCCGTCTTTGGCTGCAGAGTCCCATTTTTTCCCAATGTTCCCTGTGTTTCTTTCACTTTTATAGCGAAATGAATCAAACGGGAAGAAAGTATAATTCAACTCGGTCGGACGCCCCTTTGTGCGTTTTGCTGAATTTCCTCTGTGGGATGTTACAGCAGCAAGCCAAGGTTGG
Organism: Takifugu flavidus; assembly: GCF_003711565.1. Lineage (NCBI taxonomy): Eukaryota > Metazoa > Chordata > Actinopteri > Tetraodontiformes > Tetraodontidae > Takifugu > Takifugu flavidus. The sequence goes on from NC_079521.1 coordinate 2,239,960, forward strand.
ACTCCTTCCATCCGCTAGATTTGTCGAGCTAGTCTTCTTCTACGCTTTAATCACCGATCTTTGTCCGGGACTGAGCTCCTCTTGACAACCGGAGTGAGAGATAGTGTTTGTGAAAGGGACAGGGAGAGATTGTGCCATCGATTTTTTTTTTTTTTAAACAGTGTGTCATTCGTTGTGTTCCCTTCCAGCGGAGGCCATTAGCATAAATGCAGGAAAGCGGAGTGGGGGAGGAGGTGAGAAGGACGGCCACAAGTTGTGACAGCGCCCTCTCCTTTTTTGCCGCCGCTTCTTGACATTGCGGTTCAGCGAGCGGCGTGCTCGTCAGCCCCCGTCAGTCCCGTTGGCGTCAGGGAGGCAGACACGCCTCGTACCTGTTAAAGTGAAGCTGGGGAGACAGCGGCGAAAGCTTGTTGCTCGGATGCAGCTTAACAGGAAGAGGGTTTTGGAAGGGATTTTAGGATTACTCATCATGAACTGTTCGGAAATAAACTGTCATTAAGAGCAGAAACAGGCCGACGGAGTGTGAAGGGAGGAAGGCTGCGAGCGTTGCTACATTTACACGCTGTTGATGAGCAGTGAGAGATACCACTTCAATATTTAAAGAGTCTCGTGTAGGCCATCGAACGGCAGGCGGGGGTGATTTTAGGCGAAGCGGCTCTGGATTTAATAATGCACACCTGAGCTGGGAAAAAAACAGCAGGTAAAGATTCAAAAAATGCCAAGCAAATGGGAATTGTCCAAGCGGATATCTCTCTCTCTATCCGTCTATCTCTCTATCTGTGTTCTTTATATAGTTCACCATATCAGTCTCTGTTTTATAGCTGTATCATAAGCTCTGTATGGCCATCAAAGTGAAGTTTCCTGGATTCTCTCTCCTTCCTACACTCGCTCTGCCCGCTAGCGTCTTCCCAAATAGGTTTCCAAGGCGAACAGGCACCTCCCGATGCTAAAAGCATGTAGAGTTGAGGCGAGATAAGCAGATAGCGTGCAGCAGGAAAGTGCCGCCTGGGTCAAACATTCACACCAAGTAGTTTTTCCCTGTAAAATAAAGTGAAATAAAATCAAACCGTTTCAAATACTGAAGAAAACAACTCCTATACGTGGGGCTATTAAAGGCCAAATTTTGTGTTCCAACCAGAGACAAACAGTGAACAAATTGTTGTGTTTGAACCAAAGAGGAATCCGTTTATGTTTCTTTTGTAATAGATGGATGGTCGTTAGGCCTCAGAAGTGACATCGCTGCACTCTTTCATTTCGCAGTAATAATTTAGAAAATAGCACGCGGGGATTGATGATGATGGATCTCAGTCTGTGGGATTGCAGTGCAGATGTGGTAAATTGATGGATCCCTCACCAATACTTTTATCTGCACAGCGCTGTGTGCATTTCTACACAAAGGGAATTGATAATCAGCCATTAATATTCATCAATTCAGTCTGAACTGTGAAATTGCAAGGACTGACAGTGATACAGGAAGAGAATAAAACAGAGGAAAGCTTTGATTCTTGAGTCACCAGAGAAAACTGGTGCGTTAGGAAAAAAAGCTTTATGTTTATACATGATAAGGAAAAAAAAAAGAATCATGCTTTATTCTTTTAAACATGCTGTTTGACAGCGTGGCTGACAGGGAGGCCACAGAAGCCTTAGATGGCTGCTGTCATCCTCAGGTTGTTTAATTGGAGGCGGAGGTGATGTTCTGTGGTTGGAATTGTGTCACCGCCTCTGATCCGAAAACATTCTAGCAGTGACACCTCTCAAATCGTCGCTCTCGGTTTGTTCGCTCAGTTAATTAACCGTCGCACGAGTTGGGAGTGGAAAATTAAACTTCCTGTTGTTTCGTTTCACTCCGGACTTGGGTCAAATCGTAGATCAAATCAGATCGGAGCCGTTCTTCTCAGCTTCGCTCACTCACTCACTCACTCACTCACTCACTCACTCACTCACTCACTCACTCACTCACTCACTCACTCACTCACTCACTCACTCACTCACTCACTCAGGTTAGTGACGGGCTGATTATGATGGAGCGATTACGGCTCCTCAGGTAAGCTTCCTCCCTGAGCCTAAAGAGTTCCAATTTCTCCCGGCTCAGGTGAGATTGAGTCCTGAAGGCAGTTAGCGGAGCGGCCTGATACCAGCGGACGTATCTGCGGCCCCGCAGCTGCCGCAGCAGATCAAAGGCCGGCCCCGAACTCCTCTTGACTTAATTGTGCCAATGCGGCCTCTGATTCGAGGGGATCCCCCAGCACATTTGGCTTTTCCTTGGGCTCTAGCTGTTGACTGGCTCTCTGGCTCTGTCTTTGATTGATGGACGAGGTGTGGGAGTTAACAAGTATATTAGCTGAATTACCGCAAGTGACTGATGGCCATTTTGACACATAAATTATAAGCACGGGCCAGGATATAATAAATTCTGAAAAATAGCCTAAATTAGACGCGGGCTCTGTTGCCACGAGAAGAGGGCGTCGAATCAGGCTGTCGTGAAATCCGAGGAAGGAAAACCCATCGGTGTTTGTTGGACTGCGCTCGCTTTTGGTTTCTCACACCCACAACATCTCCTGGAATACAGCTCTGTAATCTCTCTTCAGGCAGCACCGCAAAGATCCATATTGAGCCGTAGTCTAGCGGCAGCTCTCCTGTCTGTCAGACCTCAGATCTCCACCCCCTCCATGTAATTTAGAAATAGTCATCCTAAGATCCCACTGTCCTCTGACTTTGCTTTGGTATTCGTCTCTTTCCCAGCTACTCAGCTGTATATCGCAGCTGTAGAGAGACGCTATATCCACCGTCCATGGCCACAGTCTCCCTCCTGCTTTCCAGTCTTTCCCTCCTGATCTGTAATAAAGCCCAGGGCCCAGCAGTGACTCTGATAGAGCTGTGGGATCACATTAGTCCTGCCCTCGAAGAGCTTGACAGGTTGTCTATGGCTTTGTGTTGCGGCTCTCATACCCATTAACAAGCTGTGTGTGCATGTCAGGCGCTGGTCCATTTTCCAGCCAGCAAAGGCACAGATGGATTTAAATATGACCGTTATGTTTGGAAAAATTATATACACTTTAGAGGGGTTTTGTTGTGTAAAAGAATGCGCTACAATGCGGGCTTGAAGCAACCGTGCTTCCGTACAAAATGCTCTAACTGTATGTTTTGACCAGAAAATCCCCAAATCGTGATGTTTACTGTCAACATTGCCTTGCTAGACCCGGTTGCCAGGTTTTTACGTGTTCACCAGCCTGTCATTAGCGTTCCTTTTTTATTTCACATCCTTCTTAACGCGCAGACAAATATGGAAAATGCATGGTGACTATCATCCTGTAGTTCCCACATCCGAACTCTCGTGAGGGAGCTGAAATCATGTTGTAGCTCAGTGGATCATAAGGAAGCGCGCGGCGGCCACATTCCCGGGAAGGTCTCATGTGTACGTGCATCAGCTGCAATTATATTTTAACAGGAAAGCACATCCATTCACATAGCGTCAGAGTCCCCAAGCAAAATAAAAAGCTTGCTGCTATCACTCACATCACATCTGTAGCGCAGCGTGATTAAAATCCATGTTGTACCATGAGTAGCTCAAGCAGGGGCCACTTTCCCAAGGTTCTGCTAATCCATAACGAATGGCTCCTTTATGGCTTTATCACAGGCGGCTTTGCTGTGATAAGCTCTACCTGCATGCTAGTGTTTGTCAGTCAGCAGCATCAAACTCAACTCCCGCGAATCTGGAAATATCACCTTCACCATGGTATCCTGCCCCCCTCCACACACACACACACACACGCTGGCCTATGTGAGAGGAAGTGGCTAAATCATCTGGCACTCTTGACTTGAACTTTGCTGTAAATCATTTATTAAAATAATTGTCTTCACCTCTGCCAAAGTGCAGTTTACATAAATTGCAGTTATTTTTTGGATAAAGTCCCTCTGAGCTCTCACGCCTAACACGGGCAGCTTGGAAACACATTCCATACGGGCACAACGGACACCTAAATCAAAGCGGATACAATCAGCCTGGTGGCTTATGCCAGAGTCTGAGCTCTGGTTCCCAGCATTGGCTCCAGTAAATGAGGTTACATTTATTCAAATCAGATTATTCAAATCACAAGATTCTGATTATCTGAAACCTGCTAATTGGCCCTCGCATCTGACATAACAACATAAGCGTAAGTGGCAGCAGTAGCTGCGCCGGTGTGCTCTAGTGGGCTCCATGTTTGGCTTAACTCCCCAGGACGCTCCTCTCCTATGGATGGAGTGCAGCAGTGAAATGCTGGAGGGGGTGCAGGCAGCTTATCCTTGCGCCTCTGCTCCCATATGCATCCCATCAGCCAAACTGGGACTGCCGGAGTAATCTTGTTAAGACTGGATGTTGTTATTGTGCGACTGGATGTGCGTTTTGGCTTCTCGGGTTGGTAGGAGCACACGTGGGCCGGAGCAGCAGAGACAATAGGGAGAGAGTTTTTTTCAGGGGTGATGTTTGTCTATTTCTGGCCTTTAAAAGATGATGTTACTCAACCCTTGCTGCAATTTCCTTTCTTGGTCCGTTTTGCCCGCCACTCTACAATAACAACAAGGCAGTGTAGTTAGTGTGACGCTTGCCTGCTGATAGCCGACTTCCCTTCGCTCGCGTATGCTTATTTTTATTCAGGTTTATGAATTTGGGAAAGCTGTTTACTTCCGCTTAATTCAACCGTGTCTCTGCATACGCACTTCAGAGTGTTCGTGGAACCCTCGCAAGTCATTAATACATCATGAAGATGCCGTTAGCAACAACTTTTACTTTTTTTTTCACCATTCTTGAAGGTTGTTTTTGGCTTAATTAGTATTAAAATGATTATAAGCCTTTTGTAAATACACCTTGTGTTATCACCTTCATGAAACTGGTATTAAAGAGGATGATTAGCTGATCGTTGCTAAGCTGAAAGGTTGCTCACCTCAATCAGCCTTAAAAAAACAGCCACTGAAAGAATCAATGATTCAATCCTCTGCTCCTTTTACTCCCTCTATGCAGAAGCTTCTACCTCTGGTATCTGGGCGCCAACAGACTGCGGTTTTGACCTTTCACACAAATGAATTATTTCGGTTTAATGATCGCTTCTGCTGTGAGAACAAAAAGGTAACTCAAATAGTAGCCAAGAGAGGGAAAGTGGGAATGTATGGAAAAGGGCAAGCCAAACACCTCCTCAACTAAAAATGGACCCTAATGCAACTTATAGGCCTCCAGAAACTTCTGTTTTTGTTTGTGTCTATATGTGATATGGTAATATTGTATATGTGAATAAGTATATGTGAATAAGTGAGTGAAAGAGAGAGAACAGGACAAAAACACAAAGAGAGAGAGAGAGAAACCTCCAGGATTTATCCTTTTCTTTCCAGTAGAATCAGAGAAAAGAGGGGGCTGGGAAGTAGAGCGAGGAACCTGGTACGTTATGTGCTCTTCTCTTCGCCCCGACGGAGGCGACGAGGAACGCTGAATGGAGGACGCCTGAAACATGGGTAGAGGTCGTCTGTTAAACCAGGACTAACTAACCGTCTTGGGCAGCTGTCCATTGTTTTGGTTCCACTGTCAAACACACACCTTCACAACCGCCCAGCCTGAGAAAAATGTCAACCGTCCTGAATAATTAAAGATCAAATTAGAGTGAGATGAGTTGGATGAAGCTCTGGTGTAGGACAATGTTGTGGAGCGGAGACAAAGGCACAGAGGTGCGCGAGGGTAGAGGGTTTCAGGCAAATTTTTGGGGGGGTTTCTGCTGAAGACAAAGCTGAGAGACAACATCATTGATTTTGTGGAGTTCCTGTCAGGACTAGGTGGCAGCTGGGACCAGATTCTAGATGTAACAAGACACTTTCTCACCTAAAGGCAGCTCACACTCTCCATTTCATAACGTGAATTTCTGTGGGTGGGCTCAAGAGAATATACAGTCGATCACGCGCGCATGTTTATGCCTTTTATTAATTAATGTTCATTCTATTCTTAACAGAGTGAAAGCTGCTGAATGACACTACAAAAACGAAGGCCTGATTTGTTATTCACTTGAGCGAGGCAGCGAAGAGGAAACGCAAAAATACAGTTCTGTCAACAAGAATGTGCTTTGAGGAAATTCTCTTTGGGTTGTGCGCGATGGAACAGAAAAGTGCAAAGATGCTTTAAATTTCACAAAAGCGAGGAGTCAAGTCTTGCAGGGAACCCCCCCTTCCCATCTCTTGAGATGACTCTCCTCGGCTGTGAGTACAGGAACACTTTGCCAAATGGCACGATGCCCTTTCATGCCGGTTTCTGTTCTTTATCTGCATGGTGAAGCCGAGCTGTTGCTGTTAGTCGAGGAAGACAAGTCAAGTGAGGCAGCAGTATTTGAATAGCTCCACGGATCTTTGAATGGGTTGTCACCGGGCCGAGGAGGACCCCAGTGAAACTCTGAAACCCACTATAGCCTCCAGCTGAATAGCTACGTGTCTCGCAGGTCCTCATTTCCCCAGTCTGTGGAGCACTTTCAGTGTTTACACAAGCCGGCAAATCAGCGCATGCCAACACTCGACATGTTTATCAGTATCTTACTCGGCACGGGGAAACGTAGAGGCAGAATCACGGGAGCATGTGCAAAATCAAACCGGCATTGTCTGAGTGAGCACACTGAGTGGCCAGATAAGGAAAACATGACATTGGTTTGGTGTGTACATCTGTGGACACACACTCCCACACACACACACACACACACACACACACCACACACACACACACTAACATGAGGCATTTCTCAGCTCTCTTTCCAAACCTAAAGTCTACATTAAAATGAAATATTAGCCCTCAAACAGTCTGCTGAAGTTGTGAGGATCAGCCAAAGTGTCTGCAGTTTGCCAGGGAAACATGTGCTGTGTTCGACATGGTCCACACACACACGCACACACACACACACACACGCACACACACTTCTGTTCAGAAGCTCTGAGGCCAGTTCCGCACCCAAGCAGGCATCATATTGTGAAGTCAAAACACTAATGTCATGTCTGTCTTGATGACCTTTTCTCCTTTGTTGCTGTCTGATGGTTTTATAAATACCAAGCTGATACCTCAGGATGTGTAATTACCAGTGTGCAGCCAAATATTGTCTCTTTATTAGACTTCTGACACTGATCTTATTCCTTGAGACAGAGAGAGAGAGAGAGAGAGACTTGAATATAACGACATAATATAACAAATATAATGACAAAATATTGCGTAAATGGCATGCATTTGTATCTCTTGACAGTAGTTATATTGGATAATATATAATATTTCCAATGATAACTAGAGGTCATTCAATTGATACATTTTCCCTTCTGTTAATTTTTTTTTTTTAAAAAGTCACATGTCGATACTACTTGAGGGGACAGTAAAGCGTGAGATATAACTCTGAAATTAATTCATTAATTATGTAACATAAAAACACAAATTGAGCATCATCCTCATTTAAAATAATAATAAAGCATTCTAATCCTTCTCAGCTCTGTTAAAACGAGGTGCTTTTAATCCAAAATTTAATGTACAATTCTACAAATATAAAGTTGCCTTTTATTTTTAATTTTTGTACATACGTGTGTGTGCGTGTGTGTGTGTGTATCTGTCTATCTATTTAATGTAATAACATCAACACCTGATCCACCAGAGAGATGAAGAAAATTCTAAAGGTGTGTTAAGCAGCGCTTTGTACAAATATGCGCGCTAACATTTACAAAGGAAAGATGTGAGTGAGCTTCCTACCTTTTTTGCATCGATAGCGTGGAGAGAAATGCATGTCAAAAAGGTCTCCGCGCATATGTAATGGGATCTTTCTGTGCAGCACTTCAGCGTTTGTCGATAAGGATCACACTCTCCAGGTTTGACTCTGGGGATTAGGGCAGAGGCCGTTTGATCTTTGTGGTTTTGCATAAAAATCACAACTCTCCTGAATTCTTTAGCAAAGGTGCTGAGTTAGCTAGTGGGGAGGTGCTGCTCCCTGCCAGGGTGGACATGCTGGGGAGCTTCACATGGTGTCCTCAAGATGCCTTTGAGAAAGCAGCAATTACATCACATTCAGTTAATGATGCTTTTTAAGTGGAGGAAAGTGGAAGGATGACTTGAGCCATGTGGCACAGACACGCGCGCTCCATTATAACCCTAACCTATCTTAATCTCAGCCGACAATCGGACAGGAAACTAGTCTTATCACAAAATGCGAGTTGTGGTTGGCCTGGGTTGGCTCTCAGAATGCATCGTGGGATACTGTGAGGCCTTGTTCCGGGTCCCCTGCGTCCTCATCCATAAGCGCCTAAGTGGCCAACACAGCAAAAGCAGAGAGGGGTGTACAAGTTACGGAACATAATTGCTACTAATGACCATTAGGAGTTTGGTTTTCTTCCTCCCGGGGGCTCAGCAAGGGCCTTTCGTCTTATCAGTTGATTAGAAGCAAATAGACGGGGCCGGATCATGCATATTAAGTAAACAGGGGGCTGAAATGGTGTTGCTCTATCAGGGGAATGCCTAATGGAGTGGCAGGGAGCTCATCCTCTGTTACTGCCTCTGCTCCATCGAACGGACAACCGCTCATGAGCCTCTGATTGATTTCGCTAGTTCTCCTTTACTCGGGAAATTCACTTTTTTCCCTGTCTTATACAAAACAAAGGCGAGCGAGAGTCATCCTCCACTGAGCGGTTTGTTGCTTCCCTGCTTGTAACAGCCAAATGCTACTAGACCTTTGTGCTGCTCTGTAATAAAGTCACTCAAGCTCTTCCAGCAGAGCTGCTAACCAACTGTCTGCAGTGGCAGCAGAGTTGATTTTCCTTCTCTGTGGATTCATTTGCATTATGCAAATGAACTATTGATATGGATCTTCTCCCTCCCGATGAACATTTTGCGCAGCAATTTGCAGGGTGCGTAATTACTTATTGATAGAATGATATTACGCAGGAACTGATCTATACACTGGAAAACTCATCCCACCGCATTGGTGGCACAAATACTAGAAATAATAAAGGGAGGACTCATCAGTGAAATGGACATGAGTCAAAAAGGCCTGCACTCGTCTCTCTTCGCCGCCACCTGGGGTTGCGCTCTGGGCCCGTGGCCTGGCATTTTAATCAGTTCCAAACATTGTCAAGGCTACTACTTCACTCGTTGTGCAGTAGGAACATCGCACAGTGTAGCGAGATACTGGGTTTTATTGTACGATTCAAATGGATGAAAGTGACAGCTTGAAAAATCTGGTTAGCTGGCGACACATGTTGTGCGAAGACTAAAATACTGACAAGAATACAACCAAAGGTGACTAAAAGCGCTTCCCTTGACTTTGTCCTCTGATGTTTGTTTTAGATACTCAAGTGTGTGTGTGAGTGTGTGTGTGAGTGTGTGTGCATGTCTGAGTTTAGAGAAATGTAGAAGATTTTTTTTAATTTTTTTATACTGCATTCAAAAGTCGTAGCATCCTGGACACCCATGACAGGTTACCAGTCCACACACACACAACACACACACACACACACACACACACACACACACACACACACACACACACACATGCAAGTAACTCACAGACTCAGGACAATTAGTCTCCAGGCAAACTTGTGTCTGAACTACGGGAAGAAATCGGGAGAGGTGGGGAAAGACTGCACAGTGAGGACATGAGTTTAGAAGCTCTGAGTCATGAGGTGACTCTATTCCTACTGGGAAAATATGCTGTGGAAGGCTCATAAAACTCCACTGACCCTCGTTAGGAATAAGAGCTGATAAATAGAAATAGGCTGGATGGATGGATGGATGGATGGATGGATGGATGATGGATGGATGGATGGATGGATGGATGGATGGATGGAGGGATGGATGGATGGATGGCGGGGATGGATGGATGGATGGAGGGATGAAAAACCCAACAGCTTAATCTGTAGTAATGCTGAGAAAACAGCAAGTCACCAAAGTCAATAACACAATCACCATCAGCCAGTTACGTTATTTTCATTCGGTCATTTATAAAAATCGGGATTATTTTGCGGTTTTCGCCTTAACTGTAGGAGGAAATTATTTTCCCATTGTGTTGTGTTTGCTTCAGCATCATTCCAGCTCTAATATCAAGCATCCCCAGAGATTGGCACCTGGAGGAAAACAGAGTGGAGAAGAAAAAAGAGCCTGTATGCAGCTGCATTTTCTCTCTCAGTAATCGAATCCCTCAAAAGGGGTCCATTTTTCTTCATCTCCCCAGGTCCACAAGACCTTCAAACAGAGTAAAGCACCAAAAGAAAGCACCATAGAACACAATTATAATTCCAATATAGTCTTGTAAAGAAAATGTAAACAGATAGGCCGGTCTGCAAAGCTGCCCCAATTTTCCCAGAAGACTGGTAATAAAGTAGAAAAGATGTAACAGAGGAAGAGGCTTTTTACCCCTTGTCCTCTTCTCACTCCACAAATTGAAAAGTGGGCCTCTCTGCAGAAGGAATGCCCTGAGATTTATGAGATTTAAACAAGAGACAGAGGAGAGGTTAAGATTTTACCAGAGGCTTCACTGCAGTTTTGCAAATCAACTGTAATGCGCAAGTATTGGTGAGAAGAAACGATGTTCCGCAGTCGTAGCCGGAGCTTTGCACCGTTCCTCACGTTCCAAGACGACCTTGTTCGTGAAGGCTTGTCCTTGTCTTCATGTTCGTGATGAGCTGGTGACGTGTCCGTGACGTGGGGGCTGTTACCCAGCTGCAAAATCGTCTATGTAAATGAAATTACTTTATAACCCCCCCCCCCCCCCACCCCAAAGATCTTTAAAAGAAAAAAAGGTTTTTTTGGATTTCAGTGTCTTTGCATCATGGGCCTCAGGTTTGAGCCAGCAGCAGCCAAGCGACTATAAGCAGTTTTTTTTTCCAAAGAAAGAAATAATGAGAATAATTCTGTACCTCATGAAAGAAGAAAAGAAGAAAAAGTCAGAAGTACCTTCTTGAGCTCTTTAATAATTATAACACCATAAGCTGTCAGCAGTAGTCACCATATTTAGCGTTACAATGCTGCATTTGTGAATTATATCCACTTACTCTTTTGGCCCAGCAGAAACAGGCTGCATGAGCCAGTGAGATGATGACTGGCCTTGCAGCTTCCCACTGATTGCAAATCACACAAAGAAGCGAATCACGGGTGTGTGCTCATGCACGAGAGCGCATGCATGGTCGTGTTTGCGCGCGTGGCCACCAAACAGCGAAGCCCGGCAGGCTGGAGAGATGCGGAGGAGGTGGAGGAGTGGGGGGGGGTGTGACAGTTTAGTGTGAGAGGAGGAAATGGCATGGTGCTACTGAAGCTAGTCATCCGTCTGCTGTGACACCCAGCATGCGCGGTAGATGTCCGCAGGTCTCCGCCAGGCGGAGAGGAAGTGCACAGAAGTGGAAGTGTCATCTTCTCTGTAAGTGCCACTCTGTCTTTGGTTCACTGTCAGTCTGGACACGGCCGCTCTAGCTCCGCTACACTCTTGTTTTCTCTTCGCAAATGTTCAAATATTTGCAGAAAAATGCACAAACCTGTTGAGCTCCGTGCTGCAGACGCTGGGTTTGCGTCCTCTGTGGCCAGAAGGAACACTGGAATCAACCACTGACAATCAGACTAGATGAGGGATGGAAAAAGACCCTCCACAACCAGCGCTTTTTTCCTTTTTAATAAAGCGCTTTCATCTTCATAACCAAAAAGGTCATTGGCTCATGACAACAACCCACTCAATGATTATGCAAAAAAGGCTTCACATTCGGTCTAAACACTAGCCGAGCCTGATTGATCATTGGACAAATTAAGTTGTTTTTAGTTTAGCTATTCTTATTTCTTAGAGTATTGCTGTTTTTTTTATCGTACCTTTCAATTCTTACATGCTTTTGACACACATGCAGTGATGTTTCTGAAATTTGCGAGATAAGGAGAGAAGAGCACCACGTTTAATTCCTGTGCCTTTTACTCTCTGGCGTAATCACTCGCTCGTTCATTAATATAAATGCCAATCAGAGCGACGACGGTCCACTAATGTGTTTATACAGAGGACTGGAATCGATACACTCAGAGGTTGTTTGTTTGTTTGTTTGTTTGTTTGTTTGTTGATGTACTACTGTTCTCCTAATAATAAACCTGATTATTTATAATTAAAAACCATCATCATGTCGAGCCTCCCGTGTGCAACTGCAAAGGATGATGGGACATATAGCTTGTGTAGGGAGCATTGGTTGTACGACGCGTCAGTGAACATTCAGACAGGCCTAGAGGATGGTAAACTCCCTAGTTAGTGCACTATTTAGGGAACAGGGCCTGGACTGAGCAGCTAGGAATGCAAAAGGACTAAATTAAATTAAATCAACATTGAAAAGGGGAAAAGAACAGAGTCTCTCAACTGGCTTTTATACTAGGACAATACAATATTTGTAATTTTATATTTATTCTCATAGAATAGTTCCAAGAGTTAAAACTTTGGCAAAATTAGAATGACTTTCAAAAAAATGAAGAAAAGAAGAAATCTATGGTAATAAAAAGCTGCTGGAAAATATGGATAAAGTGATATCAACCGGGAACGCAAAGCACCGGTTGGTGATGGCGTTACCTTCAGTCCTCGCGGTGTCTGACCCAGTTGGGGGAGGAAGACAAAGCGACACAGAGAGTCTGAGGGGGGAGCCAGAGATGCAGGGATTTTAATGGCTCCGGCTTGCCAAGTGTGGCCACGAGCCTCCAGTGCACAGACAAGGCCTAATCAAACGCTTCACACCGCGTGAGTGACAGCATCAAAGTGCATGAGCAGACTGCAGGGAATTCTCTCAACTTTCTGATTCCTTCACAATTAAAGTGACTGAGGCAGAAGAACTTGCTGTGATGACTTTCTTTCCCCTCTTCCCCCCTTCCCTTCCCTCTGGTAAACAACATGGGTGCTTATCCCCTTAGCCTGTTATGTTTATTTACATTATTTCCACCCCCCACCCCCCCCAGAGGCCAACAGGAGGAGAGTCGGAATTAAAAAAGTGAAGGGAAACAGCTGTGGAGACGGAGACAGAGGGGGAAGAAGGCAAGCGAGGCAGGCAGAGAGAGAAAAGTGTGGGAGAGTCGTATTTTAAAGACATTAGGGTTGAGAGTTTTAGCACCTTGAGTAAGCAGACAAGAGAAAAACTGATGTGCTCCAGCGAGAAAACAGCTCTCGACAGCGTGACCTGTAATTACGGAGGTTGCCTGACAAACCATAAACAGGGCTGGATTATTTTAACAGGCGGAAGCATTACGCTGGTTTATTTTTAGCCAGCGGCCTTAAACTTTTCCACTGTTTGCGTCTTTCTACGGCGTTGAATCTTCCTAAAAATAAATTAAAAAAATAACCCATGAAGTGAAAAGGCTCCGGAGGAATAAAATGTAGCTGTTTGGTTTATACTATCTTCTTTTTTCCATCCTCACATTAGTATACTGGCTACTGTGTCAAAGGAAAACCCTGCATGAGCCAGAGTGATTCAAATTACTTTCCTGGCTTCTCTGTATGGTACTTGTATGAGGCCAGGGGGATTTTTCAGATGTAATTGAGTTTTGAGGCTTGCACAAAATGCAAAAAAGGGTTTTATTGTGAACAAAATACATTTGATCTCACTTTTGGATATAAAGGGAGAATTCTCACCCATTCATATGAAACTGGTTGGCAATGTCAAGTCGCCTTTTAGACGCTTAGAAGCTCTCCCAACTTCATCTGGGACTGATGCTGCTGAATATAAAAGGCTTCAGGTAGCAGAGCAACCTGCCCACATCCATCCAACGACACAAATAGTTTCTGTCTGCCTAATGACGATCATCATAACGCTGATGTGTGAAGGAAAGTTGGACTAAAGTAGGAAGGTGAGGGTCTTCAAAATGCTCCGGTATTTCTCACTGCCTTGTGCAGGTCGGTAGGGTTAGCCACCTGTTTTCTGTGTACGTGAGCACTTTTGCCACTGTCTACAGTGTCTAAATAGATATTGGACACTACAGGCAGGGACCAACAAAATGCTGGACAATGCTGAAGATTGATGAGTGTTTTGGTGCTTTCCCCGTGACCCCACCGCATCTGGCAGGAACAAATTCAGGCAGGTGTGACAGCCACCATCCATCTACCGGTCAACTGTAATGGGGGTGGGGTGGGGTGGGGGGGTGTACAGGGACACTCTTGCACTCTCCACACACACACAAATGCAGGAGCACACATTCAAGCACATATGGGCACAATTAAAAAAAAATAAAAGGGTTTCCCGGCAGGCCTCGGCGTGTGTCTTTCCAGGAAGGAGTCATTTTGTGATGCTGACTTCCTTCAAATGTCTGCAAGCTCTCATGTCCTATTATGGGAGACAAATGGCATGTCGAACTGAGGCTGCGTCTCGACTCATTCGCTCTGGACATGACAACCCTTCCACTTAACCATGTCTGCCTCTGCTGGTGGATTTATGAAATGTCAGACCCGGAATAATTAGCAGGAGCCAAAAAGACATATAATAATGGCTGGAGGATCCTCCCTGACACCTACAGATCAGAACCATTTAGTATGTACGTTAGGAGACATGGCACCTATTTTTTAGAGACGTATACAATAGCTACATCCTTAAGAGCATCTGAATTTGGTTTCATAACGATCTTTTGTACTGTCAGTTTTGTGACAGATATACGAACAAATCAATGAAGTCATTCATTTTCTCTATTCGCACTAAAATATCTTTCAACAACACAGCATCATGATAGTGTCACAGCTAAATCATATTATATGCAATGATGATGCGGCATAGGTATATTTAAACGCCACTGAGGTTAAAAAAAATAAAAAATAAACAATATATATTTTTAGAGCCACAAACCTTTGTTTTAAGGCATGAAACTCACACAGGTTAATTACTAGGTCAAAAATTCACAATTATAACACTGAAAAAGTCCTATTCCAGTGGTTTTCAATGATAAATAGGAATCAACTCAAAATCCAGTGAGCAGGATGCTGTAAGGACGGAAGGGCTGACTGACCACAGCTTACCTACATTTGTTTAACTCCATCACGCCACCATTTCTTTATCAAGCATGGATACGTTTGTATGCATTTTTTAGGGGGTGGACTATTTTGTTGCTAGCATTGACATCACATAATGGTCAACAGACCATTTCTAGCTTGTGTTTTCTTGTTCATGTGTGTTGGTTATGGGGAAATGGGAAAAACACTCAGTCCTGCACTCCTGCAGGTTTTCTATGCACTCAAAGCGTCCTTGTGCTTGCTGGTCCATGCCTCCATTGTTA
>NC_079521.1:3867967-4005467 GCF_003711565.1 Takifugu flavidus
AATGTCCAATTAAGTTGACTGTTCATAATGTGTTGAAAGTTAAAAAATGGCAGTATACCGTATTTTCACAACTATAAGGCGTACCTAAAACACTGAGATTTTCTCAAATAGATGGTGCGCCTTATAATTGCTAACCGGACGGATTGCTAACCGGACGGATTGCTAACATCGCGTCCGACAGGAGGAACATCAAAAAACATCAGACCGTGAGTTACCATTTTACACGGAACACAGATCACTTTGAAGAGCAGACATCGACGCGGAGGATCTTAAAATTTTACGTTTTATCGATCTCGCGGAGTCACCTGCCCGCTGCTAGCGCCGGCTTGTTTTTAGCCACGGTGCTAACCTGGACTCACCTCCGTGTGTGGCACGGTGCCTAGTGTGGCTGTCCCCCGGCTCAGGCTGCAGGCATGATGGCGGTGTGTGAGTCCTGCCTCCCCACGTTCTCCAAACTGAGGGAGAGCATCTCCGGGCTCCAGTCCGAACTCAAGGAGAGGGACAAAATCATACTCGAGTCATCTGCTGTCGCCTCGACCCAGGAGAAAACATATCGCCCGTTTGAGGTCCGAGGGACAGGGTCTGCGGGTCGACCTGCTGGACCTCTCCACTGTTGCTATGTCCCAGGCGAAACATATCGCCCTCCTGAAGGCATCCGGCACTGGTGACCGGAGCACGATGGCCACGAATGACCACCCTGCCATGGACCGGGTCCATCAATGCTGAAATTCCAGCTACAGCACCGGCGGAGTCCCGCCGGCACCGCCAGGGAGCCATGCCCAAAGGAGCGGCTCATTCCACCTCCTTCCTCCACCCCACGGAGTCGCAGGGTTTCATCGCCAGGGACGGAGCAGGAGCCCTAGTGAGTTCAACACCGCTCAAACCAAGGGAACCCTGGTCGGTGGTGGCCAGGGGCGCTGGGGCTCGTCCGTCTCCCCCTCCTCCGCCCCTGTATCTGCCACTGGATAACAGGTACGATATCCTAAGCCTGCAGGACTTCCCTCCCGTGGGCGCTTGTGTCAGCTCGCCTCCTGGTTCTGTCCGTCCAGCTGGCTCTCACCAGACGAGGAACCAGGGCCAGCTCGCTCGACCTGGCTCTCCGCTACCATCCTGGTCAGGAGCAGCCACGACCCGGCGCCACCATCCCCAGGCTCCTCGCCGCACCTCCAGACGATCAGAGGCGGCCACTCAGGTGCAGCGCACCCCCGCGGTGCTGGTGGTCGGGACCTCAATGGTCAGGCATGTGGCGGTGCACGATGGCCGGACCTTCTGTCACCCCGGTGCCCGTGTTGCGGAGGTTACATCCTCGGCCCTGCAGCTGAGTGCACAGCACCCCTCGGCCTCCACGCTGGTTCTGGAAGCCGGCATCAATGACCTCAAATTTCAGCAGTTGGTTCTGAAGCAGGACTTCATCTCCCTGGTGGACCGTCTGCTGGACACGGGGAAGCGGCTAATTATCTCCGGCCCGCTTCCCCCACCTCGCTACAGTGACGTCATCACCAGCCGCCTTCGCCAGCTGCACCTGTGGCTGAAGGGGTACTGCTTGGGCAACAGTATCCCCTTCGTTGACAATTTTGCTGACCCCATCTTTTTAAACGGGACGGCCTTCACCCAAACCATGAGGGGTCCCGGCTTCTATCTTTGAACATTGACTTGACTGTCCGTTCCTGCACAACATCCACCTCCTGACTATTGGTTAAAACACATGCACACCAACACTCTGCCCCCCACTCACACATACGTTCACCCCCCGCACGCTGCACCATACATGCCTCTCCACCACTACTCCCATGTCTGCCATCAACATCACAGATCATTCACTCCATTGACACCATCATTTCATACGGACAGAAACCCAGGACTGCTTCCAGACGTGACAGTGCTTTTATTGTTCCTATAAAAAGACACGATGAGCGCACGTCTGGCGCGGACATAAAGATGGCCGTGCTGAACGTGCGCTCTCTTTTAAATAAATCTTTTATAATAAATGACTTAATTTTAGACAGAAACCTCGATGGTATTCTTCTTACTGAGACATGGCTTGGCACTGATACACCTGCTGTTCTCACAGAGGCTTGCCCCCCCAGATTTTAACTTTTATTTTCTACAAGGGGGGGCAGGAAAGGAGGTGGAACCGCTTCAATAACAAGGACCCAAATGTCTTCACGCGAGGTCTCTTTTAATATGTTTCCATCATTTGAGCATCATGCGTTTGTTTTTAGCAGCCCTTCTATTTTAAGCATAACAGTTTATAGACCACCCCAATACTCCACCTCTTTTATCAGTCAATTCTCGGAATTTTTATCAATCATCTACGCTAAATACAACAGGATTTTAATAACTGGTGATTTTAATCTACACCTCAACAACGCCTCGGACCCAGTGTCCAGAGAATTCTTAAACCTCCTTCACAGTTTGGATTTTAAACAACATGTCACGCAGCCGACCCACAACAGAGGGCGCACCCTGGACCTGGTCATAACCTATGGCCTGTCCGTGGGTGGGTCCTCTGTTGTGGATCTGGCCGTGTCTGACCACTTTTGTGTGTTTTTTAACATCACCAGTTTTAACCAGCGGAGGGCCCCTGTGAGAACGGTGAGGAGACGCTACCATACTCCTGAAGTGGCTGCAAATTTTATCCAGATTTTACAGAGCACTCCTGCAGAAATTTTACCAGCACCATGTGATTTTATTGTTGACACTTTTAACAATAAATTAAAGTCAACGCTGGACTCTGTGGCTCCACTTGTCACAAAAACTGTAAGAACAAAACGTGCACCACCATGGAGAAATGAAGAAATTAGAAAACTGAAAAGAACCTGCAGGAGTGCTGAGAGGAGGTGGAGGAAATCCAAACTGACCATTCATAAAGAAATATTTTATCAACACCTCAAAACCTACAATAACACATTCAAGCAAGCAAGAACCTCTCATTTCAAAAAACTAATCTCTGACAATAAAAACAACCCCAAATTTCTATTCCACACAATTGAGCTTTTAACCAATGGTAATTTTCATAGGTGTCCCACAACAACGACTGACACCCTCTGCGAGGCCTTTGCAGACCACTTCAGGAGTAAAATCGATGATATTAGATCCAGTCTTTTATCACAGCAAATTTTAATCAACAACACTCCTGGATCATTGCATTCACCTGAGGAGACACTGGAGAGTTTTGTCCTGGTTGATGCAAGGACACTTGGTCGAGTTTTCTCCCAAGTAAGGCCCACAACCTGCCTTTTAGATCCAATTCCCACACCGTTTTTCAAAACATTTTATGGATTCTTTGAGGAACATCTTTTATATATGGTGAATTGCTCTCTTCAGATGGGTGTCTTCCCCACCTCCTTTAAAACGGCAGTGGTGAAGCCCCTTCTGAAGAAGAGCAATCTAGACCACAGCGTTTTAAATAACTATCGGCCAGTATCCAACCTACCATTTTTAAGTAAAATTTTAGAAAAACTTGTTTTTAACCAAGTGAATGATTTTTTAAACTCAAACGACATTTTAGAGAGGCATACTGGATCTGTCCGCCGCCTTTGATACAGTAGACCACCATATTTTATTGAATAGACTAAAGAACCTGGTCGGCCTCTCTGGTACTGTTCTTAACTGGTTCACCTCCTACCTTACTGATTGAAGCTTCTTTGTAAGTATGGATACATGCTCCTCGAGAATCCACGAGACAAAATGTGGGGTTCCCCAAGGGTCAATTTTAGGTCCAACCCTTTTTAATCTTTACATGCTTCCTCTTGGGGACGTCATCAAGAGCCACGGCATCAGCTTCCACAGCTATGCTGACGATACGCAACTGTACATCGCCGTGGCTCCTGATGACACAGGGCCAGTTGATGCCCTTTTTAACTGTATTCTAGATATCCAGTCATGGATGGCAGAAAACTTCCTACAGCTCAACGAGGACAAAACAGAAGTCTTAGTCATTGGTCCTGAAGGTCAGAGAGAAAAACTTGTACCAAAATTAAAGGATTTTAAGCCATCTCAATTTGTAAAAAATCTGGGTGTGATCTTTGACTCTGAGCTTAGTTTTATTCCACACATCAAAAACATAACAAAGGTAGGTTTTTACCACCTGAAGAATATAGCCAGAGTCCACCCGTTTCTCTCTCAGGCCAGCACGGAGGTGCTGATGCACGCTTTTATCTCTTGTCGTTTAGATTATTGTAATGCCCTGCTCTCTGGTCTTCCAAAAAAGAGCATTTCTAACCTACAATTATTACAAAACTCAGCTGCACGAGTGCTGACGAGGACCAGAGGGCGGGAGCACATCACACCGGTTTTAGAATTGCTGCATTGGCTACCCGTGCGTTTCAGGATCAATTTTAAGGTTCTTTTATTAGATTTTAAATGTCTTAATGGTCTTGGCCCGACTTATTTATCAGACATGCTTTTATTCTATCAACCCTCACGGACTCTGAGGTCCTCCGGCACCGGCCTTTTAACCATTCCACAAGTAAGCTCTAAAACGCATGGGGAAGCGGCCTTCAGTTATTATGGTCCCCGATTGTGGAACAGCCTGCCGGAGAACCTCAGGGCCGCAGAGTCTGTTGAGATTTTTAAAAAGAGGCTCAAGACACACCTTTTTAATCAGGCCTTTAACTGATTTTCTGATTATTTTTAATTTCTTTTATGTCCTCATGCTTTTTTATGTCTTATCCTTATTTTACTTGATACTTTTACTGTTTTACTCCCTCAGTTCTTAGTTTCTCAGTTTTTAGTCTGTACACCTTTTATCCCATTTACTGTTTTAGTCTGTTTTAGTCTTAGTACTGTTTTACTCCCTCAGTTCTTATTCTCAGTTTTTAGTCTTTTATCCCATTTACTGTTTCAGTCTGTTTTAGTCTTAGTACTGTTTTACTCCTTCAATTCTTAGTTCCTTAGTTTTTAGCTTTTATACCTTTTATCCCATTTACTGTTTTAGTCCTTCAGTTTTTAGCTCCAGTGTTTTCTCATGGTGTTTCCTCATGGGGGCCTGCCAGGCTGGGAGATGTTTCCGGTCTACCGCTGGGGGTGCTGTCCCATTGTCGACTCTGGCCTGGGTGGTTAGGGGGCTCTGTGCTTTGGTGTGGAGCCTCCGGTCTGTCCGGGTCGGGGTGGTCTTTGTGGCGGTACCACCTGTGGTCACAGACCGTGACCTCCCTCGGCCTGGTGGGCCTCCAAAGGTGGCGTCTCCTTCGCCTCAGGTCTCGGTGCCCAGCCATGTCTCAGCTTGCCTCAGCTTGTTTATGTGTGTGGGTGTGTGTGTAAGTGTGTTGTATGCATGTGTGTCCTTTTCTTGATTCTCTTGTTCTCTTTGCTGTTTTTATCCTTTGTGAGGCACTTTGTGCTACCTAGTGTATGAAAAGTGCCATATAAATAAAGATTGAATTGAATTGAATAATATGGAGCACCTTGTGTGTGGACTGAGTTCCAAAATCTGCTGTGCGCCTTTGGTGGGTGCACTATGGTAAACGCTCCGCCAATCGATTAGCGGCACACCTACGCGTAAGGATCCC
This sequence comes from Takifugu flavidus, assembly GCF_003711565.1. Classification (NCBI taxonomy): domain Eukaryota; kingdom Metazoa; phylum Chordata; class Actinopteri; order Tetraodontiformes; family Tetraodontidae; genus Takifugu; species Takifugu flavidus. The sequence continues at coordinate 3,873,481 of NC_079521.1, forward strand.
CTAAAATGGCGCGGTCAAGCGAGACGCGTATGAATGAGGCTTACTTTAAACTGCAGGACATCGAATATGTGGCTGAAAATGGCAATTGAGCAATCCTAGTGTTTTCGCTTCATGAGGAGGCGGCATCTCTCCATACGCGCAAGGACAACTGTTGCCCATCGGCTGCCAGCGGATTACCAGGAGAGGGTGGCCATCTTCCTCACCTACTGCCGCAACAAGGTAACCGCGTCCAGCCACATCACCAACATGGATGAGATCCCTCTGTCTTTTAACATCCCTTTGACCCACAAAGTGGAGAAAAAGGGACCAGCACGGTGGCGATACGCACAACGGGGTACGAGAAGTCATCGTTCACCGTGGTTCTCGGCTGCCACGGAAACGGCCAGAGCGCTGGATGACGGAAGGCGAACACTCCTTCACAAAGACTATGGGGCAGCGGCGGGCAAGTTATGCTACCATATGCGGGTGGTTTGTAGACGCATGGGTTATGATACCGTCTTCATGTAAGAGCTTTCACAAAAGCCGGCATCAACGATGAAGCAGAACCGGTCGGTGAGTCTGATTCAGATGATTAAGAAGAGGAATTCGGGATGTTGGACATTGAAATAGTGCAGCTGTTTAATTCAGATACAGAAGATGAAAACTTTGATGGTTTTGTGGCGGAAGAATTAATATTTTGTTCAATAAATGTGTTGAAACTCACTGTTTTACTTCCGTTGTCATTTTTTACTGTATGTTTCAGCATGTGCCTAATAATACAGTGTGCCTTGTGTATGTTTTAAATACAGAAATAGCACCCATAACTGAGACTGCACCTTTTAATACAGTGCGCCTTATGGTCGTGAAAATACGGTAGTTGGTAGGAAATAGGTGTGTGATTTTGAATGCAGATTTCACCTTTAATTATGAAACAAACTCCATAATTGGGGAAATCACAATGAAAACCCAGTAGTTATCTGCAGTAGAGCTGACTTGACAGGAATAATTATAATAACTTTTATTATTCCAATACACTTCCATAACCAGTTCACTTGGTAACACCTCTGTTAGTCATAGTTTTAGAATAAATATGTGTTTGGTGAGATGGAAGAGATGGTATGGATTTTTTCTTGACTAAAAAGGCCAAGGGGCTTTTTTGATGCTGACTCTGTCCTGAACAGAGACTGTTCCAGCTGGTGGAAGGACAGCAGAAATTTTTCTTCATCAGCCCACTAGGACAATGACACTTATGAAGACCTATGCCATTTAATATCCATCACAAGCTTTATTGCTGAAAATGAAAGCAGTGCGCACTAGTCATATGCCTGCAGCTCCTTTAGGCTCAAGGCCTGGCTAACTAGGAGGCAATTCATTTTTCTCCCAAGATTTCAATCAATCTTTATGTTACAGTTCTGGCTCGTCTTGAGATTTTTCTTTATCGCTTGTGTGGGGTTCAGTTCTGTGTAACGCAAATAAGTTTTTGATAATTTTTTTTTCAAACTAAGAATCATTGGCTTTGGCTCATTTTCTGTGAAGAGCATACGTTGTCAATGACCACAGCCCCTACATCCCAATCCGACACCGGAGGCAAAGAGAGGAGAGTTTAAGTAGCCGCCGAGTTAAGGCAACAAGCTGCAGGTGCGTCAGCGGCTCAGCGCTCCCCAGGGATCAGCCCGCCCCTGGCTGCCGCTCCTGCAGATGGGGGAGGAGGGGAGAAACCCGAGTCATGACCAGGAACCGAACCACAACAAAAAATACAGTAACACAAACAGTACATGAATGTAAGGCAAGTTTAGCCACATTATGTTTGAGATCATAACAGCCATTTAAATGAGGCTTTAGAGATCTAATTATAACCACACTTGACCATGAACCATGTTCCCTAGCAAGCTAGCTAGCATAGCACATCCATGAAGAGGGTCTAAACATTTTTCTATTAGCCACAAATTCGGTCCGAATTAAGTTTAATACAGTTTAAAAAGTAGATCCACAGATACTTACATGCGTGTAAATATGAGAATTCCACTCAAAATAAGCCAAATGCTCCACTGCTCTTTTTTGGACGATGACCAGATGTGTCACTTCTGTCGATTGCGACTTTTTGCAAAACATCACTGGCAAAGTTTAAATAAGGTTGCCATGTTAGTGAAGCAGAGTTTACTTGTTTTTTATAATTTGATACCGCAATGAAAAAATGAGCTCTAATTACTTTGTAATGTCATTTATGTTATCAAATTAAGTTAAAAAATATACAATTAAATGTCATAAAATGTCATAATGTGCTATTTTTAAGGTTAAAAACAGGGAATTTAAAAACTCCTGTAGAATTTAATTATGAACTAGAAGTAATATGGAATCCCAAAAAATGTGTAAGCTCACCTGAAGGAACTCATTCTTCAATAAAGATCAAATAAATATTAATTTCTGTGGAATTTTTGAATTTGCTGAGCCTTTGCCACACTTATTTTGATAAATTATATTTTTATTTTAATATTTTAATTTAAAGTAAAAAAAAAAAAAGAGAAGCAATTTAATTTATGAATATGATCTGAAAGAGGGCAAGGGCACACACAGACACACACATAGTGTCCAAAATGAAGAGCTGGACAGCACCAGGGCCTTATAATATCCACGCCTACTGGCTTAAGAACTCCATGAATGCCTGGCAGGACAGATCAAATCAAATCAATCTTTATTTATATAGCGTCCAATACAATCAAAATTGTTTCAAGGCGCTTTCCAGAATCCCAGGGCCTAACCCCGGACAAGCAACAGTGGCAAGGAAAAACTCCCCTTTAACAGGAAGAAACCTTGAGCAGGACCAGGCTCATGTAGGGGGACCCTCCTGCTGATGGCCGGCTGGGTAAAGGGAGAAGGAGAAGGAGAGGAGAGGGAGAAGGGGAGGAGAGGAGAGGAGAAGGAGAAGAAGGGGGGAGAGGAGAGGAGAGGAGAGGCATAGAGCACAGAAACACACACAAAAATACACTATACTACGGGTCAGTGGGGCCGGAGGTCATCATGCAGCTCCGAAGGTGGCGATACCTGTAAATAAACAGCGGGGGGGGGAGCAGAAAAACTACACAATAATCAGAATAACTAGTCTGCTTGATGAGGAGGAGGAAAGGAGAGGAGAGGAAACCATGACCCAGTGGGGTGACAGAGGCCTGTCAGGTGATCATGTTTCCGGACCCCGGCAGCCTTGGCCTATAACAGCATAGCTAAGATGTTAACCTAATGATTAGACGACCCCCTAAGTATGATAATTTGTCTATCTATGATAGTCACTGGAACTACAGAATTAACAACAATAAGCATTTTCAAAGAGGTAGGTTTTAAGTCTGACCTTAAAAGTAGCGATGGAGTCAGCCTCCCGTACCTGGACAGGGAGCTGGTTCCATAGCAGGGGGGCCTGGTAGCTAAATGTTTGGCCCCCCATTCTACTCCTAGAAACTCTGGGAACCACAAGTAGACCAGCATTCTGAGAGCGGAGCGGTCTATTGGGCTGATAAGGTGTCACTAGCTCCTCCAGGTAGGATGGAGCGAGGCCTCTGAGGACCTTGTAGGTCAAAAGAAGGGTTTTAAAAAATTATTCAAAAATTAACGGGCAGCCAATGAAGCGACGCCATTACAGGAGTTATGTGATCTCTTTTGTCAATACCTGTCAGAACTCTGGCTGCAGCATTTTGGATCAACTGGAGGCTTCTTAAAGAGTTGTTTGGACACCCTGATAATAAAGAATTACAATAGTCCAGCCTAGAAGTAACAAAAGCATGAATTAACTTTTCAGCGTAATGCCGCGTCAGTAGCTTCCTAATCTTTGTGATGTTCCTCAGGTGAAAAAAGGCACTTCGAGAGACTAATTTAATGTGTGAGTTGAAGGAGAGATTTTGATCAAAAGTTACTCCTAGATTCCTCACAGAGAGACTAGATGTTAATGAGATACCATCTAGAGTGATCATGTGATCTAATCTATCCCTGAGAGGTTCAGGACCAAACACCATGACCTCAGTTTTTCCTGGGTTAAGGAGGAGGAAATTTGAAGACATCCAGGACTTTATGTCTTTAAGACAGGTCTGGAGCTTCACTAACTTCTCTGTCTCCTCTGGTTTCATGGATAAATAAAGCTGAGTGTCATCAGCATAACAATGAAAATTTATCCCATGCTGCCGAATAATGTTCCCTAAGGGAAGCATGTACAAGGTGAAGAGGATTGGTCCAAGTACAGAACCTTGAGGAACTCCATGGCTAACCCTACTGTAGGAGGAGGGAACACCATGGACATGAGCAAACTGGTATCTATCATGCACGGAGGGTTTCACCCTAAGTCCAGTGTCCTGAGGCTGTACACAAAGCGAAATGGAGGGGGCCGAGGACTAGTAAGTGTGTGAACTACTGTCCAGGAGTAAACAACAAGCCTCCAAGAATACATCAAGAAGATGGCCCCCACTGACCCACTACTGAGTGAATGTCTCAGGCAACAAAAGCCCATCAAGGAGGAAGAACCCGAGGGGCTATCATGGAAGGGCAAGCCCATGCATGGAATGTACCACCGACAAATTGAGGAAGTGGCTGATATCGAGAAAACATACCAGTGGCTGACAAAGGCCGGACTGAAAGACGGCACAGAGGCAGTACTCATGGCTGCACAAGAACAGGCCCTGAGTACCAGAGCAATAGAGGCCAGGGTCTACCATACCCCAGGTGCAGACTGTGTGGAGATGCCCCTGAGAGAGTCCAGCACATCACAGTGTGGCAGGGCGTGGCCTGCCCTCCGAACAGGTGTCCTATGGAGGTAGTGCCTTAATTGGTGGGTGGGGAGAAAAGGTTTATATGAGGCACTGCCTCCAGCTGATCTTAGTTGTTTTTCCCGCTTCGACGGTACGGCGGGGTTGCGGCTTATCTGGGCGGTTCGACCAATAAACTGTTTCACAGCGCGAGCATGCTGTTTGGCAGCGCCAAGAAGGTTGGTGCTTCCTCCCGCCATCCTTCCACCTAGAGCGTTTTGCCGTGAGGGCACGCGCGCTAGTTTACCCTGGGCAGGTAAGGCGCAGCAATGCGCGTCACTGACTTCCCCGCACTCGTCGATAAAGGTTAATGGCGCTGTCCTTGTTGCAGTTGACTGCCGGCTGGCGTCGGTGGGTCGCGTTGCCCCAGCGGGAACCCTTCACGGAGTGGTGGCGCCACCAAACAGTCGGCACGGACTACCTCGCGTACTGGACCCACTGCTGCTTTGGCTCCGTCCCGTTTTCGGGACTCTCTCCTGTTCGCTCTCGCGCTCTCTCGCCCCCCTTCGCTCGAGGGACGGCGCTGAGACGTAGTGGTGCCGCCGAGGCGACCACGGAGCTATTGCTCTCAATTTTTAGACTCTTAACAGTGTTTTAATTGTTCTCTTTTCTTTGTGGACAGGTGCTGCGGGCCACGGCAGGGACCCAACCCCTGGTGGAGGGCGTTTTCCTCACCCCTCGTGTGTAGTTTTGGTTGCAGTAGCACGGGTGTTTTTAGTTTGGTTATCTCCCCTAATTGAGTTTCACCTGCCGGTGGGGCCCCAGCCCTGTCCACCCCCTTTTGTTTGATTTTTGTACAGCCGAGCTATTTCGGTGTTGAGTTGTATTTAATAAAATTGTACTGCCTAACCCTCAATCCTGTCTCTGCCTCCTGGGGTGAAATTCCCCAGGTGGCGTTGTCATTCACCGTTCCACCTCTCTCCACCCCGCCACAACAGCAGGGTGCAAGATGTTAGCAGGCAAGGCATACATGGAGCAGCATAACCAGGTGGCTGGCAAAGTGTACATGAACATGTGCACTGAGTACGGACTGGAGGTCCCAGGGACCAGGTGGGAGACCCCCCCAAAAGTGGTGGAGAACGAGCTGGCCAAGATCCTGTGGGACTTCCAGATCCAGACTGACAAGATGGTGGTGGCCAACCAGCCTGACATAGTGGTGGTGGATAAACCCCAGAAGACAGTGGTGGTGATAGATGTAGCAGAGGAGGAGATGGAGAGAATGTGGGGCATGAAGGCAACAGTGGTCCCAGTAGTGATTGGGACACTAGGGGCAGTAACACCCAACCTAAGGAGATGGCTCCAACAGATACCAGGAACCACATCAGAGATCTCTGTCCAGAAGAGTGCAGTCCTAGGAACAGCTAAGATCCTGCGCAGAACCCTCAGACTCCCAGGCCTCTGGTAGAGGACCCGAATCTGAAGGAAGGAGGCACCGCCCAGGAGGGCGAGGAAGGGATTTTTATTTTTTATTTTTTAAACAAAAATATGTGCATGGCAGAGAAGCCATTATTTGTATTAAAGCCCTTGCAATCAATCTGGATTGTCCAATTAGCCTGTATTGGTTTCTAAATGCCTATTTCACCTGACCTCCGCTGCATGATTGTGCTGAAGTGTTTTTAATTGTTAAAGATAAAACTTGAAAACTGCTTTAGTAGAAGAACTTTCAAAATTCACCCTGCATTGAACCTTGAGGGTTGATGAGTTATTATTGAAGATAAAAATCTCTTTTCTCTTTTTCCACTGAAAAATAAAAAAATAGTGGAACTAAAACTGTATAGATGATAATGTAGCAGCACATTTCAGATACATTATTTTGCTGGAAATTAGCTACTGTATATCTCTACAGTACATTCAGAACTGTCTTCATGAGGTAAGATACAGTCCTGTACAGGGAGGAAGACAGAAGCACCTCGTCAGTAAAAAATGTAAAAGATTATATACATTATAATAAATATAATATAAACCTTATGGCATCTTTCTTTCCGGTAGCGTGATGCTAATTCCTCTCTTTCTCCAGACCAGATACAATTACTCCTGCCCTGTATGGCTTTCTTTCATCCTCTCCTTTACAAATGTTAATCTGGGAACAGGATGCATACCAACAACACACACTGAAACATCAGCTAATGGCAGCCAGTGGTTCCCAAATGTTTTAGCAGTACCCAGTTTAAGATATCTTAATGAAATATTACTATTACCACAAGGGAAAAATCTTTTACAAAGAAAGTCAGTATTCAAGAAAATTAAATTAGACCTTCCTAAATCTCTCTTTTAAAAAAAAAAAAAAATCCTCTGATAAGGCTTTAATTATATATATTTTTTTATAAGATGCTAAGTAGGTCAGAATACAGGTACAGAGGCCAAAAACCCAAGGTAACTTGGTTCTTCCAAATTTTTCTCAATATGATTGGGCTATGAATGTTGAAAAAAAATGTGTATTGCACCATACTCCTGATGCTGACTGGTGCCACTTTCAAGCTACATATTGTATTTCCACCTCATAGACCCTCAAAATATGGGATTGGTTTACATGGGATTTTAAGTTTAATAACCTTCTCTTATCCCAACTGTGAAACTCCTAGTTCACGGACGACACAACTGTCATCGGCCTCATCTGGGACAGCGATGAGTCTGCGCACAGACCGGAAGTAGAACACCCTTTGGTGTGGTCAGAACAACCTGGAGCTGAACGCTCTGAAATTGTGGAGATGACAGTGGACTTTAGGAGAAACCCCCCAGCTCTGCCACCCCCCCTCCTCCATTCTGAACAACACAGTGTCTGCTGTAGAGACCTCCAGGTTTCTGGGATCTACAATCTCCCAGGACCTGAAGTGGAAGACCAACATTGACACCATCAGGAAAAAGGCCCAGCTGAGAATGTACTTCCTGCGCCAGCTCAGGAAGTCCAAACTACCTCAGGAACTGCTAATCAAGTTTTACACCACCATCATCCAGTCTGTCCACTGTTCATCCATCACTGTGTGGTTTGGGTCGGCTACCAAACAGGACAGGAACAGACTACAACGGACAGTCAGGACTGCGGAGAGAATCATCGGCACCAGCCTGCCCTCCATCCAGGCCCTGTACGAGTCCAGAGCCAGAGTCAGGAAATGGGCCAGAAGCATCTCTGCAGATCCATCTCACCCTCGGCACAACTTGTTCCAACTCCTCCCCTCTGGTAGGCGCTACAGAGCACTGTACGCCATAACAAGCAGACACAGGAACAGTTTCTTCCCACAGGCTGTCACTCTGATGAACACTTTAATTATTACATTATGTTGGAGAGTGTTATGGCTCGGTTAAGGAGCCCAGGACCCAGACGCAGAGTGCAAACAAAAGGTTCTTTATTAACAAAGTGTCCAAGGCGATCGAACAAAGTAACAACAAAACTCCGAGAAAGTAACAACTGAAAGAGTGAACGAAAAATCACCATCAAAATGGGAAAAATCGACGGGAAAGGAAACAACAGAAAGAAGTGACAAAGCACTAAACAAACTTACTGGGCGAAAGGAATAAATGATGCGAAGGGCTAATAATCACGGGGAGCTGGCACTTGATTCAAACAACACAAACAAACAATCCGGCACAGGAGACAAAGAGAGGGGAGTTTAAGTAGCTGCCGAATCAAAGCAACGAGCTGCAGGTTCGTCAGCGGCTCAGCGCTCCCCAGGGATCGGCCCGCCCCTGGCAGTCGCTCCTGCAGGTGAAGAGAGGAGGGAAAAAACGAGTCACGTCCAAGAACCACAACAGAGAGTGCTGTAAACCGGAGTCAATTTCCTTGTATGTGAAAACTTACCTGGCTAATAAAGCTTCTATCTAAGGCACCATACATAATAATTATCTTCCCTAGCTTGGTTAGACTCTGGATTGACTCTGACAGGGATGGGACATTCACAAATTTAATACATAAATTATTTTTGCAAGCTTTGATAGTTTATTACACTGATTTGGCATCCTTTGGTCTAGTTTATTTCAATATTTCCAAGTCCATCACTTCATAGATGACATCAGGTTTTAGTTTTGATGATCTGTTAAAATCTTCTTTCAATCTTCTTTCTTTTTGTGCCCAATAGCACAATTGTGTCATTTCTTATTTACAAGCCTGCAAGTCCTTTGCCAGGTGGTTGCACATTCACTGTGGGTCATGGGTGGATTCTGGTAACATATTGCTTCACTTCCTGTCTTCTCAATCGTTTGTTGGTTGCACTGTGCACGGTGTGTTGGATTCACTTGTGTTCACTTGTGTGTGTTGGATTTACTTTACTTACTTCACTTTACTGAAAATTGAATACTTGGGACATTCTAGTCACCTGATAACAACAGTGAGAAATAACCTGTATTAAACAAATACAGGGCTCCGCCAATTATTAGCATTAGCATGGCCTCACTGTCTGTTTCACCCGGTGTCTGTCTGTTCAGCATGTGAAATGTTTAGTTACTCCTCTGCCTCCTTCAGAGAAGGAAATAGGTGCAGAAAGTGTAGTTTATTAACGGCTATGGAGGCGAGACTTAGTGAGCTTGAGACGCGGTTCCGCAGCTTGGCGTTAGCTGGAGTTGCGTCAGGTAGCCAGGACAAGCTAGCTGCTGCGGAGCTGCCTAGCATAGCTACAGCTAGCGGTTCCCCAGCAGCCGGCTAGCCAGGGCGGCTGGGTGACGGTTTGCAGGAAGCGTAGTCCAAACCAAAGGCCCACGGTGCACCACCACCCGCTTCCCGTGGCTAATCGTTTTTCCCCACTCGGTGACACACCCGCTGAGAAACTGACCCTGGTAATTGGCGACTCTGTTTTGCGCTACGTGAAGCCGACTCCAGCAACCATAGTTAAGTGCATTCCGGGGGCCAGAGCGGGCGACATAGAAGCCAATCTAAAGCTGCTGGCGAGAAGTAAACGTAGATTTGGGAAAGTTATTATTCACGTCAAAGCAAACGACAACCGGCTTCGTCAGTCGGAGGTCACCAAAATTAACATAGAGTTGGTGTTCAACAACACAAAAACGATGTCAGATTCCGCAGCATTCTCTGGTCCCCTCCCTAATCTGGCCAGCGATGAAATGTTTAGACCCAAAGTGACCTGACAAACCAGGCTCCAGACCAGGATGCAGAGTTGTAGTCTTACACACCTCTCTGCTGCTTCCATAGAACCTTCATCCACCAACAATAATATATTTAACACTATAGAGGTAGTCTCTGTTCCACTGTTAAAAGTTCACCAAGCACAGAGCAGGGAAGTGGTCAATCACCATAATCTTATTAAAATTAATACCAAAGCTCGAGTTTGAGAAACTAATATCACAATTAAATGTGGACTGTTAAATATTAGATCTCCTTTGTGTAAATCCCTGTTAGTGCACGACTTGATAGTGGATCATCACATTGATTTATTTTGTCTTACTGAGACCTGGCTTCAGAAGGGAGGAGTATGTTAGCTTAAATGAATCTACTCCTCCTACCCATCTTAATTATCATATTCCTCGTGTTACTGGTCGAGGAGAGGGAGTGGCAGCAATCTATCACTCCAAGTTATTACTTAATCCTAGACCAAAACACACTTCCAGTTCATTTGAAAGCCTGACTCTTGGCATCTGAACCAGAAGGCAGAAAAGCCACTTTTGTTTGTAGTTGTATATCGGCCCCCTGCTGGACCACATTCAGAGTTCCTACCTGAGTTCTCTGATTTCTTGTCTGACTTGGTCCTTAGAACGGACAAAGTCATTATCATTGGAGACTTTAATATCCATGTAGACGTTGTAAATGACAGCTTTAGAAATGGCTTCATTTCATTACTTGAGTCAGTTGGTTTCCTCCAGCAGATAAACCAACCAACTCATAGCTTCAACCACATCCTAGATCTAGTCCTGACTTATGGTGTTGAGGTAGAACATGTGTCAGTGTTCCCTCAGAAGCCACTCCTGTCAGATCATTATTTGATCACTTTTACATTTACGATTAAGGATTCTTCTATGCTCAGAGCACAGTCTTAATATAGCAGATGTCTTTCACATAATGCTGTAGCAAAGATTAAGGAAGCAATCCCTGTGTTGATCCCAGGACCACTGTGTGTTTCCCCAGGGATCAATCATTATAATCTTAGCCCTGCTGAGGTTAACTCTATTACTGAAGATGCCGCAACCTCACTGAGAATCACGCTTGATTCTGTTGCCCCCCTGAAAAAGAAAATACCGGTAGTAAATCAGAGGAGGTGTGCTCCCTGGTATAATTCACACATTTTAACCCTCAAGCAGAAAATGCGAAGAATAGAAAGGAAGTGGTATTCTTGTAAAATAGATAGCTATCATGTAGCCTGGAAAGACTGTCTATTAGTTTACAAAAAGGCCCTCCGTAAGGCTAGAACAGCTTATTTTTCTTCTTAAATTGAAGGAAACAAGGACAACCCCAGGTTTCTTTTCAGCACTGTGGCCAAATTAACCAAGAGTCACAGTGTTTTAGATCCATGTATCCCTTCTTCCCTTAGTGGTGAAGACTTCATGAGCTTCTTCACTGATAAAGTTCCAGCTATCAGAGAAAAAGCTAACCAGGCCATCCCAACAACTGGACCATCACCAGATGTGCTGACTGTGGGAACATACGGGTTCTCCAACGAGCCCTTAAACTCCTTCAGCCCTATATATTTTTCTGAGGCGTCATCACTAATTCAGAAATCCAAGTCCACCATGTGTCTTTTAGATCCCATCCCAACACACCTGTTGAAGGATGTTTTACCATTGATAGGCAGCTCTATCCTGGACCAGATCAATGGTTCTTTAGTGACAGGTTATGTACCCCGGTCCTACAAGGTGGCAGTGATTAAGCCGTTGCTTAAAAAAACATCACTGGATCCTGATGTCTTAGTATACTATAGGCCAATATCCAACCTTCCTTTTATCTCTCAAGTTTTTGAGAAGGTGGTGGTGACTCAGTTACTGGAGCACCTGCAGAGAAACAGCCTGTTTGAGATGTTTCAGTCAGGCTTTAGAGCTCATCACAGCAAAGAAACAGCACTTCTTAAAGTTACTAATGATTTTCTTATAGCTTCAGATCATGGACTGGTTTCTATGCTGGTTCTGTTGGACCTCAGTGCTGCTTTTGATACAGTTGATCACAGCATCCTGTTGGTATCTCATTAACATCTAGGCTCTCTGTGAGGAATCTAGGAGTAACTTGTGACCAAAATCTCTCCTTCAACTCACACATTAAAACAGTCTCTAGAAGTGCCTTTTTTCACCTGAGGAACATCACAAGGATCAGAAAGCTACTGACGCGGCATGATGCTGAAACGTTAGTCCATGCATTTGTTCCTTCCAGGCTGGACTATTGTAATTCTTTATTATCAGGGTGTCCAAACAAGTCTTTAAGAAGCCTTCAGGTGATCCAAAATGCTGCAGCCAGAGTTCTGACAGGTATTGACAAAAGAGATCACATAACTCCTGTACTGGTGTCTCTTCATTAGCTGCCTGTTAAATTTAGAATAATTTTTAAAAACCCTTCTTTTGACCTACAAGGTCCTCAGAGGCCTCGCTCCATCCTAACTGGAGGAGCTAGTGACACCTTACGAGCCCAATAGACCGCTCCGCTCTCAGAATGCTGGTCTACTTGTGGTTCCCAGAGTTTCTAGGAGTAGAATGGGGGGCCGAGCATTTAGCTACCAGGCCCCCCTGCTATGGAACCAGCTCCCTGTCCAGGTACGGGAGGCTGACTCCATCGCTACTTTCAAGATTAGGCTTAAAACCTACCTCTTTGAAAAGCTTATTGTTACTCATTCTGTTGTTCCAGTTATTATCCTAGACAGACAAATTATCATACTTAAGGGGTTGTCTAATCATTAGGTTAACATCTTAGCTATGCTGCTATAGGCCGAGGCGAGTTCCTTTGCCTTTCACCTCCAGCACTGAAGTTAGGTTCTAGAACTCGTTCCCAAACTATAAATCCAACTTGAAGTTGCATTCGTGTTGACTTTGACAATAAGGTCTTCAACAGACTCCAGGAGTCTATTCCAGATGGTCAACCTCTGATGCCTGCCATCAATCAATATGATCTTTAGGATAACTGTGTCATGTCGTGTAAAATGCAGATTTGGTCAGTTTCACTAAATTCAGGCAACTGCTCTCTTGACCAGTTTCATACCCTTTCCATAAGTAATGCCTTCTGGTGTCACACACTGTGCAAGTTAAACCTCAAGTGCTTTTGTGAACTTCTGTCTGATGACTTGTGCTATGTCCTCTTTGAGTAGGTCTGCAGGTAGAGTGGATATACTGTAGCTGATTTATTTTAGAGCTTAAGTGGTATGCAATCATCAGTTGATGTTTTGAAGCTAATGACAGGGGCACATTTTCAAAGCAACCTGTGTGTTGAATGATTTGCTTGAAAAAAATGTGTTTTGCCTCAAGGCACATCTTTCACTGATGGACAGCTGGATCAAATAGCCTAATCAGCTGGAGGTAGTGATCTAGATAGTGGTGCTTGGGGAGCAGATTGATGTCTGGGAACAACTGTTTGTACCTCTGCCTGTGCTCTTAAAAAGCAAGTGAGCCATCACTGTGCACAGGGTCAACAGCAAGCTCTGTGATATCCTTCAGATCCATGAAATTGAGCCATGCAGGCTCATCCTCAAGTGAAATAAAAAAGGTTAGAACTGGCGCAAAGTCCAATTTTCATGAGCATTTCCTGTGAGAATACTTATTCTATTGTTATCATTTAAATGCATTTGTATGTTTAGCACCTAAGTGCATGAAGAGGAAACAGAGTGTTTTTCACCTCTCTTGATTTAGTACACTTGTCCAGAGCACCAGATTTACTGTGAGATTGTTATCTGAAACCCTAAAAACATCTTGGGAGGAGGTGAAAATTCCACATGGATAATGAGCTGATGTGAATAAAGAAAGGAGGTTTGCAGAGCAGCAGCAGAGTGACGGAGGGTGTTCCAGAGTGAACTGCTGCTCGCTCTCCCTTGCAAGGCTACCTGTATTTGTGTCTTTTGTTGATTCACGCAGGGTTTTACTGGGTTGCTCTGTTTCAACATTCCCACATTAGGTCTGTTTGTCCCATCGACCCAAACTTCAGAATAGCACTGTTAAGGTCAGTCAGTGTGAACTAGAGGTAAGATCTTAAGACCGAGCCCGAGTCCGAGCCCGACCCAACCCGAAATTCGGGTCGGGCTTAAAATGCGTAAAATGTCAATCATTACGTTCGGGTCGGGTCGGGCCGGGCTTCTCTCTCGCTGACTTTTTTTTAATAAATATTTGTTTATAAAAATAAACACTAAAACGATGTGTGGATACTAAACTAAGGAATACTTATTATAAATAAATAATTTGGATAAAACAGAGAAGGCGCTGTAAGGTAATTGCTATATAACTACTACTAAACAGGAAGTGTAGAGCCAGAGCACGCTTTGGGAAACGTGCGCAAAGCCGCTTTGCATACGTTTTGCCAAAACGTTAGTATGTCGTGAATGTAATCTTCCCTCCGCATCCGCAAGTTTACATCTATTTTGACCATCCCAGATATGGAGCAGCAAGAGGTCAAGGATAAACTTAAGACAGGAGAACTGAAAAGGCAAACACGCACCGCTGGTAAGAGTGAAGTGTGGAAAAGCTTCAAATTGATCGTAAAAAATGATACAGAAGCTTCTGTTGGCTTCGCTGAATGTGGTCAATGTGGTGCTTTGCTTTCATATGAGAGCAAAAAGACTGGCACCTCGACGCTGAGCAGGCACTTAAACAACTGTACTCGCAAAATTGATGATCATCAAACATCTATATTATCATTTATCCCAAAGACCGCCCCTCTTCGCGCTAAGCAGGCCATTACAGACAAGTGCGTGGACTTTTGCTGTCAGGACCTTAGACCATTTTCAGTAGTCAGTGGCGAAGGTTTTAAAAGTCTGGCCCAAGAATTGATCAATATTGGGTCAACTTTTGGGCGCGTACCTGTCGACTCGGTCCTCCCCCATTACACCACAGTGTCAAAAGCATGCGCCGAGAAGGCTGAGTTAAAAAGGAACTTTTTAATTGAGCGGGTAAAGAAAGCTCTAGCAGGTGGCTGTGACGTTGCCATGAGTACCGATATGTGGACGGACGATTACAGAAGGATGAGTTATATTGCAATAACTTGTCACTTTACTGAAACGGACTTCAGGTTGGTTGGAAAAACCCTCACCACTGCTGTATTTCCAGTAGAAGACGCCAAAACGGGGAAGAACATAAGAAGAGAACTGGTCCGGCTTCTGGTGAATAGATTTGGTTTGGAACCTTCATCTTTATCCAGAATAGTGTGGGTTACAGATCAGGGCAGTAACATCGTGAAAGCTTTGGAGCCTTACAAGCGCCTCTCGTGCCTTGACCACGTGATCAACACTGTACTTCGGCATGGCCTGGACAAGGACGCACTGTCTGCAGACGCGCCGGACATTGGAGAAACAATTACTGCAGCCAAGAGTGTTGTCCGTTTCATCAAGCAATCTGGTTTGGCAGCACAACTATCAAAAACAGTGCTTCAGATGGGTGAAACAAGATTCAGCATGGTTCACTTGACGCTCAAGTCTGTGCGAGAGATATATAATGAGTTGTACGAGAAGCTACAGTCACGCGCAGAAGAGGTTCGCATGGATAACATTGCGCCGGATCTGTTAGATTTTTTGATCTCCTTTCTAGAGCCTTTCTATGCAGCACAACGAGAACTGGAAGGAGATAAATATACAACACTGAATCTAGTTTGCCTCTGGAATGAGAAGTTAAAAAAGCACTGTCAACCCATTTCTACGGATAACCCTCAGCAGGCGTTTTTGCGCCAAAGGCATTCTGAACTTTTAAAACAAAAAGTCAAAATACATATGTTGCACAAAGTTGCACTGTTCCTGTGGCCTAACTTCAACAAACTCAAAATGATGACACCGACAGAGGTGTCAGAGGTGCATGCACATGTCCGCACACTCCTGGAAGAAGAAGATGAAGGAGGAGAAGCCACCGCTACAACTTTGGAAAACGAGGAGGACGAGGCGCACACCAGCACCCTTTCTCCACCTGCAGCAAAACGAAAAAGGACTTCTTTTTTCGGTGAATGGGAAAACGAGGATGATGACGATGATGTTCCTGTTCAAGATGAGGTTAACCTGTACATTAGTCAAAAGCATGCCATGGCTGATGACCGAGATTTGCTTGGCTGGTGGAGAATAAACTCCAGTATATACCCTAAACTTGCCAAGTTAGCAAGATCCGTGTTGTGCATACCCGCAAGCAGCAGCAGCAGTGAGCGTGTTTTTAGTGCAGCTGGCCGCACGATAGATCAGCGGAGAACTTCACTGAAACCTGGTACAGTGGACGCAATCTTGTTCTTACATGACGACCACAAAATATAAACAACGTAAGTAATATACTGTTGTTCAAATCATCATTTTAATTATTGTCTGAGGCTTTAATTATTTCCCTTATTTCACAGGAATAAAGACCAGGACACAAGACCGCAATTTGCAGACTATAGTCAAGGCCAGGCAGCAGCTCAAACGCTTTAATTGTATTTATGTTTTGCACATTTTGGAACGTTTATTTGTTTGTTCATGTTTGAAATTTTTTGTATTTTTATTTAAACATGATAGTGTTTTCGTGTTTTTCTCCTTGTTTGACTTATTCGTGATTATTAGTAGGCTTATTTTTACGCATTTACGCACTTTGTTTGGCGCTCTTTATTTTTTTAATAATAATCTAAACAAATTATTTTTGTTCTTATTTATTCAAATTAGTAATGTTGTATTTTATTTAGCTTGCTTATTTATATATTATGTTAAATTACTCTTTACAGCAGGTCTGTTCTTATGTTAGCGGGATTTTCTTTATTCTAAAAGCGTGTTCCTGAAAATGTTCCTATTTATTTTGTTTCAATGCTTCTTAAAGCAGGTGTTTTTGTGTGTTCCAATGCAAATCATTAAAATAAAGAATGTTATTCTTTATTAATTTATCTAGTATATTTATGTGGATTTATTGTATTTCTGTATTCTTGCTCTTCGATCATTTCATTAGCTTTTCCATTTTCAGACCAAATTAAAGATAGAGAAAATTAAAGCTTTTATTTTAAATTTCGTTGAAACAAAACTATAGAAATAACAATTTCATATATCTTTTACCATTTATTTGATTTGCGTTATTCTATTTAAAGCCTAGTGGGCTGCAGTATTTCTCCGCGTAATTAAGCGAGTCAAGATTTCTCTTTCACTCTCTTTGTCTGGCCTCTTATTCTGTGTTCCATTCATTTATCATGATCATAAAAATATGTAGATTATTTTAACCTTAAAAGATCTTGCGTTTTTTCTGCCCAAAATACTATGGGATAAATAAATTTAAATTCGGGTTTGCTTCGGGCTCGGGCCTGCAAATCAAGTAAATTGGTCGGGCTTGGGCTGGGTCGGGCTTTAATGCCCGCGGGCCTGGGTCGGGTCGGGCTGGATTTTTTAGGCCCGATCTTACCTCTAGTGTGAACTACTTTTTTTTTTTGCAAATGAGCACTTTTAAGCAAAAAGCAAGATCTACTGGTATTATATTCTCAAATACACCACGGGCAAGATTTGGAGGATAGCCAAAAATAACATGAAAATGAAACAGATTTTTTGCAAAGACACATTCCTTTTTCACTCCAAAACAACTAGTCCCCGTATCTTGGACTTGTCTGATATGGGTATGGTGTAGCTCCTTGATGTTTAGAGTAAATGTATTATATGCAACAGAATATAGCTAAATATCACTGCTTCTACCTGTGCAAAATCTGCAATAGTATCCCACTGGAAACCTCTGCAAAAATCCCACAACACTGTACTCCCAGGTTGTCAGCCACTACACTGAATGTTGTACCTTGAAGTGACTCACCTAATAGTGGGGCATAGACACCAAGGTCCTCAAGAATTTTTAGATAACATAGAAAGGTTCAAAACTTTTATCATGACCGTAGGTGTTCACGTCATCGGTTTTGCAAAAACCCAACAAGAATATAGATGATAAAGAAGAATGAGACCATGGAGGCAAGTTAGTGACTTATGCCTCTTTGTGAGGTGCCGGGTGGGTTAGAAGTTTCAAAGTCATCAACAATGTCTTTATTTATAGAGATGACAATCCGCTAAGGTTTTTCTGTATTGGGGCCAATACAACCACTTCATCGTCTCCTCACAGGCAAACATCCCCACAGGGAAGTTACCCTCCACTCTTAACCTGGGAAAATCTCGGACCTTGGTACTCAGCCTTGTTCCAAGGTAACATGTCATTACATCTTCTTCCTGGCTGAAACTCAACAACACAGTTTATTCACCTTTACAAATGCTGCATTGAGCTGCTCCTCAGTGCACCACTGCCATCCAGCTGTCTGTACCACCATTCTCACAGTGGTTGATAGTTTGTCGCAGGCCATGTACCTTCTCCAAACTCCTCTGCAGCAGAGACTGGTGACCTACTGGTCAAACATGTGATGCTTAGGGAGCAAGGTTTCCCAAGGGACATTGTTTCAGATCAGGCCCCTGTTTGTCTCCTTTAGGAATGCAAGGCTTTCTGCATTGTACTATGGCTTTAGGGTACCACCATCAGTATAACAGCAAGACTGAAATGGCCAAAGAGTGTCTGGAGAGGGCCCTGTGGTGTGTCTTGACTCAGCACCCACCGCCTTGAGTTCATTTCTGCCTGAGGTGGAATATTCCCATAATTTGTTGGTGTCTGTCGCCACCGGGATGTCCCCTTTCATGGCTTCTCTGGGCTATCAGCCCCCTTTGCTCAATTTCCAGGAGGATGAGATGGCAGTGCCTTCCATGCAGACCGATCTCCAGCACTGCAGGAGCATGTGGTAGCAGGTCTGGTCCGCCCTTATGCGTTCATCACGACAGTCCTAGAATCAGGTGAATCGGGGCAGAATCAGGCCCCATCCTCTCAGCCAGGCCAAAGGGTGTGGCTGTCCTCAAAGGACATTCCCCTCCAAGTGGACTCTCTAAAATTGGCTCGCTGCTTCATTGGATCCTTTCTGATTGAGTGATTGTGAATCTCTGTAGTCCTTATTATGCCGTAAATAAGAGACTTGTAGTGAGAGAACCTCCGTAATTAGTCTTGAGCGAGCTTTCGTAGCTCCATCACATTTTGACCCACACTTTCCTCAGGTGCCCATTGTCTTGCGTTGAACTTCCATCTTCACATTATTTTACTTTAATGAGCTCACCAGCTCCCAGTAGGACTTGCCCCCTTGTTTCTTCAGACTGAGTAGATTTGTTGGTGTCTACGTCTGTGAATCAACACTGCTCAGCAGCACAGCTTGTTGCTTGCCCTCATCATCAATGTCATTTGCCACTCAAAAAGTGTCCATTGTCTTACAGTACTCTTCACAAGCCTGTGAATTGCCATCAAATGGTGACATGTAACCCACCGTGGTAGCCATGGTTCTTCTTTGCTAATGAGAGTGCACAACTTTCACTATCTGGCAGCACCACCTCAATATCTTCCAAGCTTTCCTACACTTCACTTTGCAAATTAGTATATAAATACAGCGATCATGTCTTATCTTGCTGTATCACCTTCTAGCTTTCATTGTTGTTGCCATATGTGATATCCTCTATAGATATAAATAATGAGGAGGCAGCAGCATGCTGGGGATTGGGCTTTTAATGTAACCTTCGATGTGCCTTATGAGGAACAGGCAGTTATATTGCTGGTTGCAATCTATTTAAACATGCCAAATCAAGTGCACTATGGGGAATTTTAATAAAAGTTATCAGAATTAAGAGTGTTTGTATATGTCTTAAAGGAGTGCCGGACAGTTCCTTCCAGAACACTCTTGTGAGAATAATTCTGGAACTATTTCTGGTTGTATTTTTTTCTGACAGAACTTAGTTCTGAGTTGTATATAGTACTGAGTTTATTTTTATCGCCCAGGCAGCCTTTGATTCCTGCTCAGTGATTCTTTATCGATGGCACTGCGTTTGGTGACTCACTCAGCCACAGACACCTGGGATTATTAATGTTTTTACAAAAATAGTCACAGAGAAGTAACAGCAGTGGTAGTAACCCATGGTTACAGAAATGACGTTGCCTGCTGTTATTGATCTCTGCAACCCTTTCCCCCCCTAATTAATTCAAGTGTAAAATCCTGTTCTGTCAGGATCTATTGGCATTATGTCTTTTCCATTTATAAAACAGCTTAAAATACATTCTCAGTTCATTTTCTTTTACACAAGCCATGGAAATACATTTCAATATCTTGTCTCCAGCAGGAGATGTGTCTGACTGCTGTCCTGGCTTATTTGTGAAATTTTACATCATTAGAACAGTTCACCCTTGAACTCACTTAAGTAATCTTTGTATTTTTCTTCCACTCTCACTCAAATCAAAGTTTGTTGAGGAGGAAAGAGTGGCTGTAATGAACCTGCATCCTGCAGGGTAATAATAACCTGCACCTAATGCAAGGAGCAGCCAGGCAGTCACGGAGACCATTACATTTGGTCGGGCTGGCTCACAGCTTTGTCCAGGAGGGGGTAAAAAAACAACTTAGAGATATCCCCCATCTCCACTGCTTTTGACTTTAGATGCAATTGTCTTGTGTTGCTGGAGCCAATATTTCCTTCTCGTGACAAAGGTGTTGATGTGTTTCTTAAGAATGAATGGGCAGTGAGTATGTTCCCTGGAGCATTTCTCCAGGAAAGGAGGACAAAGAAGGAACAAGCAGAAAAAGTCAGGCAGTGCAGTACAATGATGAAAGTATTTACCTCCTCTGTGTAAGGTAAGTACGTCTCCATACTAGAGTAATGTTGCCACATATTGATCACAGCAAAAAAGTAATTTCTGTTGCTACACTTCAGGCTGTACTTTAGTGATAATATTTAGTGAACAAATTTAGTAAAGGCAGACCTTTTTAAATCACAAAAATACACCCTGAAAAAATATTGTAAGTATCGAATTTGTGTAACCCTCAAATTTCCACATAACAACCTAATGCGCAATAATCACAAAAAGGTCATAGATGGATAAAGACTTTCAACAACCCGACCTTGCTAACTTTAGGACAAAAACTACAATGGTGGATTTGTCTGTTAATACAGCACAATATGTTGAGGTTCAACCTCCGTGACAATAGAGCTTATTGAATATTACAATGTTCTCCATTCCTGTGCCATAACCATCTACAACACTTCACCCCAATTAATACTGTAAATCCATTGATAAAACGCATATACAGTAACTGAGTTGGGGAAAAAAGCTTATAGTTTATCATTGAGCAGATTTAAATATTTTAATTCCTTTGTGGTTTTGAGTGAGTGAGTACCCTCAGTAATGAATCACTGTTTATCCATATTTTTTGAAGGGCATTACAGCAAATGCTGTGTTTGTTGGGATCAGTAAAATACTTACTTTACATTACATTGTAATTTTCATTGTTAGAAATCTTCTATATCTTTGGCATAAATCTTTCATAATTCATTATTCAAGGTATACCTTAATTTACTTTTTTCATTATTCATCCTTATTTTATATTTTTCCTTTTTAATAAAAACCCCTTAGTACCCTTCTGTCAGGAACCAAATAAGAACCCAAATGACACAGACAACAGACAGGATTCTCCGGGGAGCGAGCAGAACAGAATAGTCGAGGACAGGCAAGGTCGAGAACGGGCAGAAGGCAGACAGAGTTTACAGGGGAGCAGGCTGAACAGAATGGTCAGGAACAGGCAAGGTCGGAACCAGGCAGGCAGGCAAACAGGAATACGCTGGAAAGTCATTGGGAACAAATAACTATCTGGCAGGGAGCAGGTGTGCCTCCGGGGTTTAAGAAGAGTGCTCATTAGAGTCCTGATGCACAACAGGTGTGCAGGGTGAGGCGGCTCACGGGCAAGATTACCCGCAGCTGTGACACCCTTCTAATGCACAACAGGAGTCAAAATGACCCACATTCATTTTCCAGGTAATTTCGTGTATGGCTGAGTGTTTCTATGGTACACTTAAATAAATTAAATTTTCCAGTAAAGATCTTGTTTTTATCTAACACAAATCATTTTTATTTGTCCATTCTTAAGATGAACAATGACCTGCATGCATTTACTGCAGAGTTTGTTGGGAACTGTGAATTGTACCTTTATCAGACACTCCACACCTTAGCACAGTGCCCTTTCACATCTAATACATGTAAGTAATGTTTCTCAATTGTTCTAACAATAACTTGGAAAAAAAAATGATTATGTTTAGGTTGCCTTGAGAATGAATAGTTTACTTGTCAGAATGTTACAAGTTATTTCTATTAGCTAGCTATCTGTTGAATATTCTACTTTGGTTAGCTAATTGTATTGTTGTTGGCTTAGCTAACTACATAGCTAAGTGGATTGCTAGGCAACTAAGCAAAGTAGTTAGCAAAGCTACTTATCCAAGTCACCAAAATATAACTATGTATGTTTATAAATGGCTATCTGAAATTATTATTGTGCTTTTGATCTACTTTATTCAGAGTATGGCTGCTCCTTTTACTGCTGGGATGGTTGTAGCGATGCTGCAGGAAGAACCAGGTGAGGAAGATGAGGAAGCAATTTGTCCTGGTTCATAGTCAGACACCTCTGTTGATGATGACCCAGAGTATTTGCCACAGTTTCAAGCTGGGGATATGGGTGTGTCTGGGAATCCAGCTGTACTACATGAAGAAGACTCCTCTGATGATGCAGAAGACTTGATGATGAGTCCGCTGATGAGGAAACTCAGATTCAGTCCAAAAAATTTAGAACAAATGGTTCTAACTGGAATGAGACTCCCCCCACTCATGGCAAAACAAGAAGCTATAACATTCTGAGGAGCTGCCCAGAACCTACACCTGGATCCAGAGCTGTTTCACCAAAAGGTGCCTGGGATATGCTCATGAGTGACAAAATCCTTGAGGAGGTTCTGAATTGCACCAACTTAGAGGGACGAAGAACAGCCACAGCAAAAAAGAGAGTGGAGAAGCATTGATAAAGAAGAATTCATTGCCTTTACGGGCGTGACCTTCCTTGCGGGCATGAGCTGGGATGTGGCTTTGCGGGAGCTGTTTGTGGATCTGCTGTGAAATCCCATTTACAAAGCCACCATGGGGATTGGGGGACATAAAGATATCTGCTGGGTCATACGGTTAGATGACAAGAGGACCATGGCTCTGTGACTGCAAATTGACCAGATTGTGCCATTTAGGTATGTGTGGACTATTTCCTTGACAAATGCAGAAGACAGTTCATCCACAGTGACTGTGTCACCATAGTTGAGCAGCTTGTGCTGAGCACAGTTTAGCAGCAAGTTTGGGCAATACACGCCCAGCAAGCCTTCGAAATATGGCATAAAAATCTTTTGGATGTATGAAATGCAAGGGCACTTTATGCAATAGATGAAACTGTCTATACAGGGAGACAACCTGGACAGGAGGCACAGAAGAACATTGGAGAGAATGTCATCCAACAATCGTGCAATTAAATCAGACAGGTGAATATACAGTACAAGAGTGAAATTAATGTATATGTTTTAGCACAATATCTACATATTTTTCCCAATCTTTTATGTGTATTTTTTTTTTGTTTGATTCCTTTATAAGGAAAAATGGACAACTTTTTCACCAATGTCCCTCTGGCTGAGAAGCTCCTTAATAACAACCTGACCATTGTTGAGACTCTTCGCCAGAACAAGCCTGACATACCACCTATCATGAAGCCATCCAAATTACAGGAGCTTCATAGCTCGGAATTTGGATTCCATGGCAACATGACCATGGTGAGCTATATGCAGAAGAAGGGAAGGGCTGTTGTTGTACTGAGCACCATGCATGATGACAAAGCAGTGGATGCCAGCAGTCATTTGCACAAACCAGAAGTTATCATGTACGACAATAAAACAAAAGGAGGAGTGGACACAATGGATCAAATGATTATTTACTACACATGTCAGCAGAGGACATGGCCTATGGTCCTCTGGTACAATATGTTGGATGTTGCCACACTCCATGCCTACACCAACTTCACTGCACAACACCCTGATTATATGGATTGTGCGAGCAGTGCACGCTGGCTATTTATCAAGGAGCTGGGCAAAGAGCTCATCGTGCCTCATATGAAGATCACATGGATGGCACACAAACTCCAGAAGCATATTATTGAGACAATGGGAAGGTGTGGGTAAAAAAACAAAACCCACAGCAACCACCCAGCTACAAGAGGACATCAGGCCGTAGGGTCAAAGGAAGAGGAAGAGAAGTGCGATCTGCTCAGTTTGGAAAGACAGAAAAGCCAGCAGCTGGTGTTCCCAGTGCACCAGGCCTGTGTGCCTGGAGCACAAACACTTAGTGATCATTTGTGAGGGATGTAAAAATTAAGATGGTGATTTGTGCTCTAGTGATGTGTTCAGTTGTGTCTTGTTTTGGTTGGTTACATTTCACCAGTTTACAGTTGATAAACAGATAAAGTTCAGGTCAATAGCCACAGTATCTTATCAGAAAATTGTGTATGTATAGAAAATGACAAAAATGTTGCAAATATTAAATAACAGTTTCATTCCCATTCACTGCTTAAGGTAATTACTGGAAGTTTTTATTATTATAGTATTAAGACATTTACTATTAAATCTCACTGGGATGACCCTTGTGCAGTAACATAAAAAGTATTTTAGTTCATAAAGTATGAAAGAAGTTCAATTAATGATCTGTGCTAATTAAAAACAAGATATTTAAAAAATAATTGAAATATTCAATCATAAAATAAATTGAATTCAAAAGATAGAGCAAAGAAAACTCAGTCAGCATGAAATAACCTGGAAAATTTATTTGGGTCATTTTGACCCATGGGGTACATATGTTGTGCAATCAAAGGGTTAAAAATAGTGTGTTTGTGTACAGTGTTGTGAAAAAAAAGTATTTTGCACTTTATTTTTATTTTACATACCTAAATGCTTCAGACCTGAATTATAATATCAGGAAACTATAAACTGAATCAATAGAAAATGCAGTTTCTAAACACTTATTTATCCTGGTACAAAATAAAACCTGTCTTTATGTGGATTGAACTAAGAACTAACTGAGCAACAATAATGCCATCAAGCAGTTTTGCCCTAGTTTTAATTAAGACCTGTTGCAGTGTTTTCAAGCGTGAACTGTCCATTCAATGCCTTGACACTTACTTTCTCTAATCAGTATTAAAAAGCAAAATTGCATTTAATTCTGGACTTTCTCAGCCACTCTTTAATTTTGGTTTCAGAGGTGGACTTGCTGGAGTGTTTCAGGTCATTATTGCAAGTACCATCATGTTTAATGTCAAGATTTCTGACAATCATATAAGCCCTGAAGCAGCAAAGCAGCCTCGGACCATCATCCCCCCATGCCTTGATCCTACCACCACTTGTCTGTTGGTATGCATGATGTTTAGTTTTAATTATTAAGACATGATACACAACATAGAGTTATTTTATGTTTTAAATGTGCTGTTAGGAGTAGTAAAAGGAGGAACACTTTATTTTATTTTTTTTACTTATGAGGGCCACAAGAGATCCACTCCTTTTTCACTAGTGGTGTATATAATTACACATATCTGCTGAGTGTAAGAGACACAACCACACAACACACAAGATTTTGTCCTGTATATTTGGAGGTTGTGTATTCACCAGTCACTGCTATCATTTACCTCTGAATGTTCAGCATTGGGAGCATCCTTCCTTCACATGCAGACTCACTACATTAAACAAATTATGTAAATTCAGTGTCTGTAATTTAACCTCACATATCATCTAAGCATTCAAAGTCAACACTTAAACTTTATGTAATATAATTATATTTGACTTTTCACTAATTCTAAAAAAAAGGGGGTTTGGAATGATTAAAATCATAAGCTTGGATTGTGTCAAGTGAGACAGTCATTAACCAATGAATCACATTCATTAAGTCTGACCTCTTTGTTGATTCTTCTACAACTTTATCATTGTTAGGGCCATGTTGGCCAAGGTATAAATTGCATATGTTATATATCAATAAGGTGACGTTTGTGTCAGAGGCATCTGTACTTGAGCAGTTTGCTTAGGGTAACGTGAATGCAAGCTATTTTTGAGCTAGGTTCACACAACATTAAAAAGTCCATTGGCTTTGATCCTAAAGTGACTAACTGTTATGTAACGTATTTCTTCTGCCTATATACTGTATATATATATATATATATATATATATATATATATATATATTATATATATATATATATATACACACACACACATACATACATACATTACATACATACATACATACACACACAGGCTAACGGTGGAAGGCACAAAATCGCTGTGGTCTGCATTGTCCAAGTTCTATTTTTCTAGTTCTGCTACAGTATTGCCATGGCAGAAAAAAGCTGAGTGCAGATTGCTAAAAACACTGACATGGCAAACTTCACACAGCACAAAATCCAAGATCATAGTGCACTTGACAAAATAACTCACACATGGCTCTTGCAGTATCACAACAAATTAATACCAAACTGTTATTACATTTAATTCTGAACTTTTTTCGAAGAACAGCTTATTTGCAGGATTATTCTTGCTGCTACTTCTTTTTCCCCCTTTTCCTTTTAAATGACTCCTCCACTGGGCTGCTGACTCCTCCACTGGGCTGCTGCTGCTGCCGCCACCGCCGCTGTCTATTTTTGCAAACACTTATGTTATAATACTTTTTGGCAGGCATTTGAGCAGTAGTGTTGAGACCAAACTGTTCTCCCATTTCAATGCTCGATTGTGGATGTGTTACCATTGTATCTGGAGCTGGTGGATAAGTGTCTTTCTACAATTTTCTACAATTACTGTTTATTTGGCAGCCATGTCTGAATGCATTTCAGGTTCAGTGGAGTGATGCCCGGTGCTCACCTGTGATTTCTGCCAATCCCTCATGGGATT
Organism: Takifugu flavidus; assembly: GCF_003711565.1. NCBI lineage: Eukaryota > Metazoa > Chordata > Actinopteri > Tetraodontiformes > Tetraodontidae > Takifugu > Takifugu flavidus. The sequence goes on from NC_079521.1 coordinate 3,900,119, forward strand.
TGCCTTTGACAATAGAGGCTTTTTATGCTCCTCCATTTGATTAGTTGCAGTTTGCAGACAGAAACAAAAACTGGAGCATCTCAATCTTTAATATAAACCATCACTATGAAATCAACATTTAAAAAATATGCACATCATGGTGGTGGAAGAGCTCATAGAACACAGGATGAACTAAGAAAGCAGTCGGAAAAAACTGCAGCTCATGGTAAAATAAAATAAAAAGCTCACAAGGAAACACAGATCACAGGAACAAAAAAACAACAAAGCTCAGGCATTATGGGAGATATGGAGCTAACTGGCAGAGTAATGGAACGATGATCTGACTATTGACGGTGAGGTTGATGAGCTTAATAGAATCCAGGCGTGCCTCAGCTGCCACTCAAGAAAGAGGAAATAATCAGAAGGTCTAAAAGTTCTATGAATTGCTTATATTCTTTCCTTGTGTGTCACCTGTGTCATCAATGAAGAAGCCCCATAAGCACTGTGTGCTAATTATCGCTATCTCTTTAACTTTAGTTAAAAGGTCATCATGAATAAGCCTTTTTTTTAAATCCTAAAATTAACATCGCTGAAATTCACAACTATATTTTCATTTCTGATAGGTGTATTGGCTCCATAAAAGATGGGGCTAACTCAAAGGTGATTTGTCAAAGCAAATTGAGTTTTGGGCTAAAGTTTGTGCCACTTTCTGTCTGGGCAGAAAGTGGCCGTGGGTTAGCTGGTTTAGCTCATTTATTTTCATTCATTTATCATTCATTCATTTATTTTCCTTCTTGTTTTGTTCAGGAATACTCGATGTAGATTTAAACAGAATAATTAATGTTGTTTCCTCAGTATAACAACGAGAATGAATGAAGCTTAAATTAGCTTTGACTATTGTGGTGACTCAGCAACAAATAATGGAAAACAGAGCTCACCTCTATGTCTGAGCAACTGTACAAGTCTCTAATCTATCTCATACTCAGAGGGGGGTTAAGTTCATAAGAACCTCCCGGTTAAGATGATATACTATATCAGGGGTGGGGAACCCTTTTCATATCGAGGGCCATTTCAATTTTTATAAAGTCCTCCGAGGGCCATACTATTATGAACACATACCTAGGGATGCAAAAAAAAAGACAAAAAAAAGAGAGTCTATAACCACTGTGTTACTAAGTCTCATGATTGCTGCATTTGAGTTTGAATTATTTATTTAGCACACATGCATATAAAATCACCAAAAAAATAGAATAAAATGACAAGTAAAATATGTTTTCATGATCATACAAAACAATAAAAAGAGGTGCAGAGTTGAGGCAAGAGACCCGTAAGGGCCTGGTCGAGGCCTCTACTCACAAAAACTGCAATACAACAAGATAATCAAGAAAATAAATGAAAAAGAAAGAAAGATAAAGACAATAATAATTACAACTAGAAAGCACTCGGAGAGCGCAGACCTCCGCCAAGCACAACAATTCCTGGCATATTGTGATTTCCACCATAAATATTAGTCCTGCATATACTTTGACTACATATTTAGATTCCTTGACCATAAAAACATACCGTTAGCCACTGGAATCATAACAATATATGTCTTAGTTCAATAGTTATTCACGAAAGAAAATTCACGCTTTGAAACAATTTTACTTTGTACGGCGCGAGCGCCTCAGCGGCGGCTACGAGGCACGTTCACGAACTCTCCTTCGGCGTGAGGTTTCAGCTTCGTGGCTATTAATTCACTCACCACAAAACTTGCACGCGTAATATTCTCTCTGTCGGTACATGGTCGTGTGAAAGCTGCTTGTTGAGCCTCCAAACTCCGGCGAAGAGCATTAATTTTATCCAAACTCATCTGTCCTTTCAACTCATAGAGTTTAGCGTGTTTCGCTAGGCATTATTCGTCCGTGTCAATCAGTCCAGCCCACTACGTACATCACATGCTGTGTTCACTGACCCTGACCTTAACTCGGACGTAACATAACCGTCTGCTTTATCTCAGAAAACGGGAAAATATTTCCTCTTGTTACGAAAGAAATTACAGAATATGAAAGGCAAAAATACGCTACCGCTGCTACTCGCAGCTCGCAGAGTTTAGCGAACGGTCCCACTTTATAAGTGCACATATAAAATATAAAAATCTTATTGCGTTGCGGGCCGGTAGAAATGGTCTCGTAGGCCGTATACGGCCCGGAGGCCGGAGGTTCCCCACCCCTGTACTATATGAAGGCAGTACTCGTTGCAGTGGTCATTTAATTCTGTTTAATACACCCAGATGGATCCAAACAGAAACCGTGAATATCTTATTTCCACAATTATAGTTGGTCAAGCTGAACTAATGTGACAAAATCATTGAATCCACGACACTGATGTGTAACTATGAGTACATGGAATATATCAAATAATTTTAACCAGATTTATCGAAGTGAATTTTGCATTATTTACCAAGATCTTTATTTTCTCAACCTAAGACCCGACCTTATATGTTGGAACAATGGATGGAAATTTGCAGTTATAGCTAAATCTGATTCAGTCATCTATTATTTCTTGCTATTGATTAATGCTATTGCAAACTGTCACTTGATAATTTAAATGAATGAATGAACTCCAATTTTCATCAAGACACAACCTAGGCTCTGTTCATATAATGTAAATCAGTTAAAAAGCATAAGGTCTACAAACTCTTTTTAAACTGGATGAAACACATCTGAAAAGCCGATTAGCAATCGAGTGGAAAATGATGATCATTACAAGCAATCAAGATCAGCTTGTTTCCTTTGCAGATAAGTTAAGCAGCTATAATTACAGCGTAGTGTGCTGGGGCTTTTCTGAAGAAATTACAGGCAGTATAAACAGGGTTTAAAGCTGGATCTGTCCAACACCCAGCCTCAATTTTCTAAAAATTAAATACATTAATTGTTCACTGTTATATTGGATATAAAACTCATTAACTAAATATTGGATTAATTATTTTTGTGTCCTACATTTACTCTGCCATTATTGGTCTTGTATATTCACCCTCACCTCTTAATGTCAGGACATATAAAAGTAAAACCTGAGAACCATTAGACCATGTCCTGATGTCAAAATCAAATCAATCTTTATTTATGTAGCGTCTTTTACAATCAAAATTGTTTCAAGGCGCTTTCCAGAGTCCCAGGGCCTAACCCCAGACAAGCAACAGTGGCAAGAAAAAACTCCCCCTTAACAGGAAGAAACCTTGAGCAGGACCAGGCTCATGTAGGGGGACCCTCCTGCTGATGGCCGGCTGGGTAGAGAGAGGAGAGGGGGGAGGACAGGTAGACGATAGAATGGAGAGGAGAGGAGAGGATGGGCACAGAGCACAGAAACACATACAAAAACACACTATTTATACAGCGGGGCCGGAGGTCATCATGCAGCTCCAAAGGCGGCGATACCTGTAAATGAATACAGAGGGGGGGGCGAGAGCAGAAAAACTACACAAGAATCAGCATAACTAGTCTGCTTGATGAGGAGGAGGAAAGGAGAGGAGAGGGGAGGAGAGGAAACCATGACCCAGTGGGGGGGTGACAGAGGCCTGTCAGGTGATCATGTTTCCGCACCCCGGCAGCCTTGGCCTATAGCAGCACAGCTAAGATGTTAACCTAATGATTAGACGACCCCCTAAGTATGATAATTTTTCTGTCTATGATAGTAACTGGAACTACAGAGTTAGTAACAATAACCTTTTTCAAAGAGGTAGGTTTTAAGTCTGATCTTAAAAGTAGCGATGGAGTCAGCCTCCCGTACCTGGACAGGGAGCTGGTTCCATAGCAGGGGGGCCTGGTAGCTAAATGCTCGGCCCCCCATTCTACTCCTAGAAACTCTGGGAACCACAAGTAGACCAGCATTCTGAGAGTGGAGCGGTCTATTGGGCTGATAAGGTATCACTAGCTCCTCCAGGTAGGATGGAGCTAGGCCTCTGAGGACCTTGTAGGTCAAAAGAAGGGTTTTAAAAATTATTCTAAATTTAACGGGCAGCCAATGAAGAGACGCCATGACAGGAGTTATGTGATCTCTTTTGTCAATGCCTGTCAAAACTCTGGCTGCAGCATTTTGGATCAGCTGGAGGCTTCTTAAAGAGTTGTTTGGACACCCTGATAATAAAGAATTACAATAGTCCAGCCTAGAAGTAACAAAAGCATGAATTAACTTTTCAGCGTCATGCCGCGTCAGTAGTTTCCTAATCTTTGTGATGTTCCTCAGGTGAAAAAAGGCACTTCGAGAGACTAATTTAATGTGTGAGTTGAAGGAGTGATTTTGATCAAAAGTTACTCCTAAATTCCTCACAGAGAGACTAGATGTTAATGAGATACCATCTAGAGTGTTCATGTGATCTAATCTATCCCTGAGAGGTTCAGGACCAAACACCATGACCTCAGTTTTTCCTGGGTTAAGGAGGAGGAAATTTGAAGACATCCAGGACTTTATGTCTTTAAGACAGGTCTGGAGCTTCACTAACTTCTGTCTCCTCTGGTTTCATGGATAAATAAAGCTGAGTGTCATCAGCATAACAATGAAAATTTATCCCATGCTGCCGAATAATGTTCCCTAAGGGAAGCATGTACAAGGTGAAGAGGATTGGTCCAAGTACAGAACCTTGAGGAACTCCATGGCTAACCCTACTGTATGAGGAGGGAACACCATGGACATGAGCAAACTGGTATCTATCAGATAAATATGATCTAAACCAGTCTAGTGCTGTCCTTTTAATCCCAATCACATGTTTCAGTCTATGTAACAGGATGCTGTGATCAACTGTATCAAAAGCAGCACTGAGGTCCAGCAGAACCAGCATAGAGATCAGTCCATGATCTGAAGCTATGAGAAGATCATTACTAACTTTAAGAAGTGCTGTTTCTGTGCTGTGGTGAGCTCTAAAGCCTGACTGAAACATCTCAAACAGGCTGTTCCTTTGCAGGTGCTCCAGTAACTGAGTCACCACCACCTTCTCAAGAACTTTAGAGATAAAAGGAAGGTTGGATATTGGCCTATAATTTGCTAATACATCAGGATCTAGTGATGTTTTTTTAAGCAACGGCTTAATCACTGCCACCTTGTAGGACCGGGGTACATAACCTGTCACTAAAGAACCATTGATCTGGTCCAGGATAGGACTGCCTATCAATGGTAATACATCCTTCAACAGGTGTGTTGGGATGGGATCTAAAAGACACATGGTGGTCTTGGATTTCTGAATTAGTGATGACGCCTCAGAAAAATATATAGGGCTGAAGGAGTTTAAGGGCTCGTTGGAGAACCTGTATGTTCCCACAGTCAGCACATCTGGTGATGGCCCAGTTGTTGGGATGGCCTGGTTAGCTTTCTCTCTGATAGCTAGAACTTTATCAGTTAAGAAGCTCATGAAGTCTTCACCACTAAGGGAAGAAGGGATACGTGGATCTAAAACACTGTGACTCGTAGTCAATTTGGCCACAGTGCTGAAAAGAAACCTGGGGTTGCTCTTATTTTCCTCAATTAAAGAAAAAAAATAAGCTGTTCTAGCCTTGCGAAGGGCCTTTTTGTAAACTAATAGACAGTCTTTCCAGGCTACATGATAGCTATCTATTTTACAAGAATGCCACTTCCTTTCCAGTCTTTGCACTTTCTGCTTGAGGGTCCTGATATGTGAATTATACCAGGGGGCACACCTCCTCTGATTTACTATTTTCTTTTTCAGGGGGGCAACAGAATCAAGCGTGATTCTCAGTGAGGTTGCTGCACCTTGCGCAATAGAGTCAACCTCAGCAGGGCTAAGATTATAATGATTGATCCCTGGGGAAACACACAGTGGTCCTGGGATCAACGCAGGGATTGATTCCTTAAACTTTGCTACAGCATTATCTGAAAGACATCTGCTATAGTAAGACTGTTTTCTGAGGATTGAAGAATCCTTAATCATAAATGTAAAAGTGATCAATGAATGGTCTGACAGGAGTGGGTTCCGAGGGAACACTGACACATGTTCTACCTCAACACCATAAATCAGAACTAGATCTAAGGTGTAGTTGAAGCAATGAGTTTGTTGGTTTATCTGCTGGAGGAACCAACTGACTCAAGTAATGAAATGAAGCCATTTTTAAAGCTGTCATTTACAACGTCTACATGGATATTAAAGTCTCCAATGATAATGACTTTGTCCGTTCTAAGGACCAAGTCAGACAAGAAATCAGAGAACTCAGAAAGGAACTCTGAATGTGGCCCAGCAGGGGGCCGATATACAACTTCATTTAAGCTAACATACTCCTCCTCCTGAAGCCAGGTCTCAGTAAGACAAAAAAAATCAATGTGATGATCCGCTATCAGGTCGTGCACAACAGGGATTTACACAAAAGAGATCTAATATTTAATAGTCCACACTTAATTTTGATATTAGTTTCTCCAACTTGTGCTTTGGTATTAAATTAAATAAGATTATGGTGATTGACCGCTCCCCTGCTCTGTGCTTGGTGAACTTTTAACCGTGGAACACAGACTACCTTTATAGTGTTAAATATGTTATTGTTGGTGGATGAGGGTTCTATGGAAGCAGCAGAGAGGTGTGTAAGACTACAACTCTGTTTGGTCCAGACCAGGATGCAATCAGAAACAGGCTCCATGAGGGTGGCCTGAGGGCCCAACGTCCTGTAGTGGGCCCTGTGCTCACTCCCTGGCACCATAGAGCTCGATTGGTATTTGCCATAGACCACCAGAATTGGCAACTACGCCACTGGTGCCCTGTGCTCTTCACCGATGAAAGAAGGTTCAACCTGAGCACATGTGACAGACGTGAAAGGGTCTGGAGATGCCGTGGAGAGTATTATGCAGCCTGCAACATCATTCAGCATGACCGGTTTGGTGGTGGGTCAATGATGGTCTGGGGAGGCATATCCCTGGAAGGACGTACAGACCTCTACAGGTTAGATAATGGCACCCTGACTGCTATTAGGTATCGGGATGAAATCCTTGGACCCATTGTCAGAACCTACGCTGGTGCAGTGGGACCTGGGTTCCTTCTGGTCCACGACAATGCCCGACCTCATGTGGCTATGCAGGCAGTTCCTGGAGGATGAAGGAATTGATACCATTGACTGGCCCCCATGTTCACCTGATCTAAACCCAATAGAACACCTCTGGGACATTATGTTTAGGTCCATCCGGCGCTGCCGGGTCGATCCTCAGACTGTCCAGGAGCTCAGTGATGCCCTGGTCCAGACTTGGGAGGAGATCCCCCAGGACTCCATTCGTCATCTCATTAGGAGCACGTGGGGGCCACACAAACTACTGTGAATCATTTTGAGTTGCTACAATGACATTTTGGCAAAATGGACCAGTCTGCTGCATCATTTTTTCACTTTCATTTTTGGGGTGTCTTTGATTCCCCCCTCTAAAGGGTGATCATTTTCATTTCTATCAAATTATGTGGCATCATTTTGTTACTAATACATCACCTACTTTTTATCAGGAAAGATATTCAAGATCATTCCTCCCATTTAGATCTGATGTGTTTTCGAAGTGCTCCTCTAATTTTTTTGAGCATTGTGTATATATATATATATCCTCCACCGATATATATACATACACACAGAAAGAGAGAGATGTGATTTGAAAGATAAATGCCAGTAGACCAGGGACCCCCTATTGCATTTGTGAACAGAAAGATCAAATGCTGTGTGTGGCAAGGCGTTTTCAGACCTTGCCTGAATCTGTGTTAGGAGAGAAGTGTTCACCCAGGGGGCAGAGCACACAACACCTCTACTTTCATCATCAGCACAATGCTCTCTTTGAGCATACCATGTTAAACAAGACTTGTATGAAAAGCAGGCAGCCATTCTTTCTGAAGCGGTGCCACAGGATTTTGTGCCTTCAAGCTCGGGAATATTTTAAAGCCTGCCACCCTGTAGTTAATATAGATTATTTGGGCTAACAGTACTAAAGTGATATATACATGGAAAAAACTAAGCTACATTTTATAAAATTCAGATGTGATCTTGACCTTTTCTATAGGATGAAAAGGCATTAGCAGGCGCCGAATGTGATTAGAGTTCTTTCAGGATTCTAATCATGCTTTACCATTTCCAATATTTTTTCAAAAATAAATTATTTTCTCTACTCTCTATAAGATACTAACCATCCACCATGCCAATTCCAAAAATAAAAAACACAACATTTGGAATTTTACATGTAAAAGAAGATATACTATCAAACAGCATAGATGTATTAATGTCAGACAGAAATTTAAAAAAAATAAAAACTGTAGGGTTGTTGTTGCCTAGTGACAGTACAAATGGAGGAGTTGATCATGTGTGAATTTCTTAAGTCTATTTAAGATTTTAAAAAAAGAAAAATCATTATTTTCTCATTCTGTCAGTAAAGATGCTGTAGGTGCGCCACCATGTCACCTTCTGGCAGACTCCAATAACTGTAAATACCAAATAACCCAAGATGTTTTCTCCCCATCTCTTTGTCCAAATATATCTTGAGAGATTGATGCAGTTGGTATAGGATGATTTTCTGTGGGTGGCTCCGATAAATATTTGCATACTGTGTCTGACAGAACAAGTTTAGTGCTAAGACTGTGTTGCTCTCTTAGTATGAAGTAAAACAGCAGTTAAGATAACGGAAAGTGCTCTCTTATATTTTAATAATCATCTTCTTCTATTCATGAGAAACAATCAATAACAATGATAATTTTTCACTCCACAAAACAATATGATGGCCCTTTTATAGTCTTGATGAGAACAATGCAATTGATCAGAATTGTAAAATCGAATCTTGTTGCGATGCACAAGCATATCAACACTGATTTATTTAATCTCTCATTCATTGATATCTGTCCAGTTTACTCCTTTATTTATACAAGCTCTATACATATTGAGCAAGTGTCAAAGCAAGGCATGCATTTAATTTGAAGGACGACAGATCGCAAGAAGCTAATTACCATGCAGGTCTTCAAGGCTACAGACTGTTTCTTGCTTTGACAAAGCAGAGTTTTGGTGTCTGATAGTTCAAGAAAACATCACTCATAAGAGACTAAGATATCACATAAACATGATCATTGGTGCACACATTTTTTGTCATTTTTAAATATTTTCAAATATTTCTAAAATGATATCTCATGAGAATAGTAAATGACTGAGGGAACAAGAATAGTCAAAATATTTGTAAAAAAAGAAAAGTAAAAGTGCTTATTTGATGAAGTGTCTCAGCTGAAAATCCTGCACACATTGTCAGTACAAGAGCACACAAGCTTGTCTAATGAACAGGCCACGGGGAAGCAGCAGTCAAGACTTTTTATACATAGAAGAGTGGTGCATGTAGCAGTAAGGCTGTTTCCCAAGGGTGCTTACATCGACACTGTCAGAGTCACTGCGACTTTGTTGTCAAGGTCAAGCAAACCGACCAGCTGCTATGGCTCACTGCTGTGCAAGAGAGAGCAATAGTCCTCTATCCATCATGGCATGATACAGCCCGAGTGTGATGACATAATGCTGCTGAGCCGGCAAGGCTCAGCTGTGTCACAGCAGGAAGGACATGGCTTTCATTTGGCATCACTGTTGAGGTTTTTGGCTTCACTAAGTCATTTGAATTTAGGTCCATGTAACAAAGGCGGATGACTTAAATTTATTCCTAGATTATATTCAACATATTATCAAAAGAGGTCTCGAGACAAATCTTCCAGGTCTTGGTCACGTTCAAATGCAGGGAATTTATTCCACTCCAATCAGCAAAGTTGGCAACTAGTGTAATATCATACTTATCCTATCCCTCACTTATACATCGCATCACTCTAGAGTGGCCAAATTTTTGGTTACCTATCATCACAGAATATCACTGGTAGGATGCCTCACATGTTGTTTCCAGACAATTAACAGCTTAACAATGACTTTACTGTTGTTCCCATTACAGCTATATGAGCAATGATACCTTGGGAAAATAAGATGCTTACTGTGAGAGAAACAGCGTGTCCCGGTAGACAAGCTTTCATAACTGCCGCAATAGATAAGCCAGCACAACCTTAATGAGTCCAATAGAGGATCTTTAAAGACTTGCATCAGAGCCAATATATAATTCTACACAGAGGAAGGTAATTTGCCTTTTTGTGGTTAGCTATGAGTGTAGTGCTCCTCAACAAGAGCTGGAAAGCATATGGTTTTGTGCAAAGCCTGAATTAGGACACATCTGTCAGTGCTGCCGACAGACGAAGTCTTTAAAGATGGGTGTCTAAAATATATACAATGAGTTTCGAACAACAATGTCTGATGACACAACAAAGAGCTTGGATACTACAGAAAACAGTTCCACTTTACTGGAAAGGCTTTAATTTTAAAACGAGGTCACTTGTTTCTGGTGTGTTAAAGCTATTGCTCCTTGAATGACTTACTGTCAGTTACTGGGTGCTCTTTGGTTGCCAGGAGTAGAAGAGTCTCTTCCATCACTCTAAAAACTCCTGTCACCCATGTTCCTGTCTCTGAGTCTTCAGAGGATACAGATGTCTTTTCATGGTCAAGTGCATCTGTACGGACAAAGTCATCTCCCAATGTGAAGGACACAAATCTACAGATTTCAAATCAGAATGGCAGAGTTAGCATACGCTGTGCTTGTTCTATAGATAACTTTTATCGTTTCTATATTGCAGAGTATTAAATTTTTAAGTCCCAGGGAAGGATGTTAAAAAGTTAGACAAATTAAATTAGACCGATTCATTCAATCTATGATTTGAGAGATGAATTTGGAAATGCTGTAGTGATATACTTAGATGTAGATGTAGGCAAAACTGGTGGCTGATGGCTGTTTGGTGGTGTTTTCGTACAATGTGAAGGACACAAAAGTCCTGAATTGGAATTTAACTAAAGTCAGGTGTGTGTGTTTGTTTTAATGTTTAAAGAATAATTTACAATCTCAACTAGCTGAAATGTTGTTAGTGGCATCAGTTTGTCATCCACATTGTTTGGGATGTTTGGAATCTATATGTTTTTCTATTTGCTTTCATCCCTTCATTGTAAATCAAATCAAATCAAATCAAATCAAATCAAATCAAATCAAATCAATCTTTATTTATATAGCGTCTTATACAATCAAAATTGTTTCAAGGCGCTTTCCAGAATCCCAGGGCCTGACCCCAGACAAGCAACAGTGGCAAGGAAAAACTCCCCTTTAACAGGAAGAAACCTTGAGCAGGACCAGGCTCATGTAGGGGGACCCTCCTGCTGATGGCCGGCTGGGTAAAGAGAGAGGAGAGGAGGGAGGACAGGTAGAGGATAGGATAGGTAGGAGAGGAGAGGGGTAGAGGAGAGGAGAGGTAGAGTGAAGGGGAGGTAGAGGAGAGGAGAAGGAGGAGGAGGGGAAAGAGGAGAGGAAAGAAGAGGAGAGGAGAGGAAAGGAGAAGGAGAGGAGAGGAGAGGAGAGGAGAGGAGAGGCACAGAGCACAGAAACACACACAAAAAATATGCACAATCACTTCAACGGGGCCGGCGGTCATTATGCAGCTCCGATGGCAGTGATACCTGCAAATAGATAGGGGGGGGAGAAGCAGAAAAACTACACAAGAATCAGCATAACTAGTCTGCTTGATGAGGAGAGGAAAGGAGAGGAAAGGAGAGGAAACCATGACCCAGTGGAGTGACAGAGGCTGTCAGGTGATCATGTTTCCGGACCCCGGCAGCCTTGGCCTATAACAGCATAGCTAGAATGTGACCTAATGATTAGACGACCCCCTAAGTATGATAATTGTCTGTCTATGATAGTAACTGGAACTACTGAATTAGTAACAGTAAGCTTTTTCAAAGAGGTAGGTTTTGAGTCTGATCTTAAAAGTAGCGATGGAGTCAGCCTCCCGTACCTGGACAGGGAGCTAAATGAAGTTTAACATTTCCAACTGCGGTCCATCCAGTCAGAATCAGGGTCAGCATAAAGATTTACATCTCCACATGGGAAGAACACAAGGGTAAACAGATTACATCTTAAAACATTGCCACTCTCAGAGGTTACAGCGATGGATGGACGGATGTAATTCTTCCTCTTAGGTGGGTAAATAACAGCAGATGAAAGTGGGGTTAAAGACAAAGCACAAAACACACTCAAGCATAAAGATTTGCTTTTTTTACAAGATAGCAAAACAAAGCTTTAGAAAGGCCTGGGAGTTTCACCAGCATGGTAAAATGGCTATAACAGAAATAACAGCAATTAGCTCATAAACCCCACAGGCTATACAATGGTTTATGTTTTATGAATCAAAATACAATAATTAATGGTTAATTAAATGAAGATTGGGGATTGGGGTTGTTATCCTCTTGATCCAAATGAGAAGATCTATATGTGAGTGAATTAAACCAGCCTGTAAGGCTATAGTCCTTAAATAATTCCTTGTTTTCAACAACATATAAGACACATCTGTGCTTATGTGACTTGTGTTTTTAATATACTAAAAGGATTCACCACATTTAATTGTGTAAACTGTATGAACTGTTTTCATGTACTGATATAAAAGAAATCAGTATAAAATGCATGTTTTTTTAGGAGAATGTTGTCATTCTACATATGATATTTCATCAGGTGTACATTATGCTACATAAATACCTTGGGTATAAATACTGTTGGCGATGGTACAATTGGATATCTATAACAATAGTTCATATTCATCATGGAAAAAATGAACAGGATTTTTACTCCTGGGCCTAAACTGCACAATCATGATCAATTAAAAGATTAAGCAGTGCAATATATTTGTGAATTATTCCATTCTGTTATTCATTATTCCATACTGTTAAAAGTTTTCATTTTCCAGTATAAGGCAAGACTAAACCATACAAAGCCATACCATTTCCACCACAGATTTAGCTAATGCCATGAGCAGACTATGCAAATTTTGTCCAATTATGACCCGAAAGACACATTGCGGAAAGAAATTCACTGTATTGCCCAATTATGAGTGATAGGGTCAATGCAGAACAAGTGTTTGCCTTAGTGTGACATAATTGACAATCAGGTGTTCAGAATGCATCACGACCACAACAAGGAAAGCCTGGTATGTCAGATTTTTCTTTTGTTTGTCTTTTGTTTTTCTTCAGAGAGAAACATGGCTGTGCCATGGGCTCACCAGTGTTGCCCGTAGTACTTAATCTTTACATGGAGGAATGGAGAGAAGAGCTTTGCGCTCCTTCACAGGAACTGCTCCCGGCCACTGGTATAGATATGTGGATGACACATAGATCAAGATCAGAACACTGGAAGTAGAAGCCTTCACGGCCATCAACACAATGGTCATCAACACAATGAAAACATCCAATTCTCCCGCAAGAGAGTTAGAGGAACAAGTCTGGCCTTCTTGGACATTGCCGTGCAAATCGAAGGTAACGCGAGTCTGAACAGATCTACAGAAAACCCACCCACACAGACCAATGTCTTCTTTTTGACTCCCCCCACCCACTGCTGCACAAGCCAGGTCTCATCAGAACCTTATACCACCAGGCCCAGAATGTTCCCACCAGAACAGAGGGCTACCCTGGCTGGTTTTTCATCAAATCCGCTAAAAGGCCAGGAGGAGACACAGAAGAATCAGCCAAAAAACAGAACAACATCATCATTCCATACATTGCAGGACATTGCAAGCCCCCAACACCCTGAGGAAGAAACTCATCCAAGCCAAGGACAAAACACCAAGACACAAACAAAGTAAAGTAGTGTATGCGAGGAATGCTCAGACCTGTTCATTGGGGAGACAAAACAACCACTTCACAACCCCATGGCATTACACAGAAGAGGCAACTCCTCAGGCCAGGACTCAGCCGTTCACCTGCATCTGAAGGACAAAGGGCACTTGTTTGAGGACAGCGATGTACAGGTTTTGGCCAGGGAGGAGAGATGATTCAAGAGAGGAGTGAGAGAAGCCATCTACATCAACCTGGAAAGAGCAGGTGACTGAGGCTCCTAATGTGTTAATGGCTCCTGAAGAGTATAAGTATCTGGAACTCCCAAACAGTCAGTTAGAACTGATGAAACATATTGGACGAGACGTGAAACATCTTCAAGAAATCTCAGTTTACTCAGTTAACTAATGGAAAGATTTTCCAGAATCAACTTGCTAAGCTTACCTGGAATTAACTACCGTATTTTCCGGACTATAAGTCACACTTTTTTTCATAGTTTGTCAGGGGGTGTGACTTGTACTCTGGAGCGACTTATATAAATACATTATTGCAGAATTTCAAATGTTCATTATTTTCACACTGACAATCACAAGAGGGTGCTCTAGGCGCGTGTACTGAGGAACGAGTTCCTTTAGCGATGCAGAAGAAGAAGCGGTGCTTCGTCTATGGAGTTAGACTTGATTGTTTGGTAAACTTGCTCGGATGTTCTTTATGCTATAGTTATCTGAATAACTATTAATATGTTACATTAACAAAGCAGACACGTACTCAGTTCGTACGTTAGCATACCGTAACGCTATTGCTAATCCCATGCTAATGGATTGCTAATTGCCTTTCAAGATGAAATGTATGTTCTTGGTCTCGCATTTTATCAAATAAATTTTCCCCCAAAATGCGACTTATTGTCCAGACTTATATATCTATTTTTCTTCTTTATTATGCATTTTTTGGCTAGTGCGACTTAAACTCCGGATTGACATATAGTCCAGAAAATACGGTACTTATTCTCCAAGAAGCCCAAAAAACCTTCCTCTGTTTGGTTTAAAACATTAGATTGAAGCATCTACAGGTTTTTTATGTGAAAAAGCAACAACCAAGAATTGATCTAAAGAAGAAGAGAACAGAGTGGATTTGGGAGGTCTGGAACTATTAAATCCTAATAATTATTTTCTTGCCAACAGAATACAATATATTTTAAAATGGATCAACTCTAACATGATTCAATTCATCTTTATTTATATAACAACGGTTACAATCAAAATTATTTGTAGTTGCTTTTCCAAAACTCAAAGGGACCTTCCTGATGATGGCTAGCTGGGCAGAAAGGAAAGAGAAGCAGGTAGGACAGACAGAATAGAGAATAGAATTTCATCAGACATGCCAATACATTAATTAAACAGAGGTCTCAAAACTAGAGCTGAGTGCATACATACATACATACATACATACATACATACATACATACATACATACATACATACATACATACATACATACATACATACATACATACAGTGTGTGTATATATATACACACACACACACACTGAAGGGGCAAGGGGTCCCCAAACCTGGTCACTGGTATTGACCTGTATGATGTCTGCGGGAGGGCTGCTGAATGGTCCAAAGCCACCTTAATGGGGAGTAAGTTCAGTCCTGCAGAGAGCCTTGCTGGGACCCCATGTTATACAACCACACAGCAGTGCAAAAAAACACCTATCCCTCCTTCAATCAATCAATCAATCAATCAATCAATCAATCAATTTTTATTTGTATAGCGTCTTTTACAATCAAAAATGTTTCAAGGCACTTTCCAGAATCCCAGGGCCTAACCCCAGACAAGCAACAGTGGCAAGGAAAAACTCCCCTTTCACAGGAAGAAACCTTGAGCAGGACCAGGCTCATGTAGGGGGACCCTCCTGCTGATGGCCGGCTGGGTAGAGTGAGAGGAGAAGGGGGCGGACAGGTAGAGGAGAAAATAGGTAGGAGACGAGACGAGATGAGACGACAGCAGAGGTAGAGGTGAGAATAGGCACACATACTCCACATAGAGTACATAGAGAAATACCATATTTTCCGGACTATAAGTCGCACTTTTTTTCATAGTTTGTCAGGGGGTGCGACTTGTACTCCGGAGCGACTTATATGTTAAATTAATACATTATTACAGAGATGATGGAAATAACCACCTATAGCATCCATTTTTAATTCTCTTCCATGTAAAGCAATTTAATACTGTAATAACCTTTAACAGTAGGATTTGGGTCTGTTTCCTTCCTGATTCAAATAAATGCTAAATGTCATTACTATATTTGCTGGAATTTCATAATACACCAAATTAATTCTACTACACAGTTCACAATTGGTTGTAAAGAAGGAAAAAAAAACCTTATCACAGTGGTACCTACATTTTTTAGACTCTTTCCTTACATGTGATCCTAATGATGAAAGGTTTGAACCGGGGAACCACCATTAACTATATGGGTGTGGCTTTCTGGGTCATGCATGTATGAAGCCATGTTGCATTGTTCCAGGAAAATAGCAGATCTGATTCAAAACAGACAGAGGCTATTGAAAAATTAATAATTATCAGTGATCATGAATTAAAACAATATGGCAATTTAACACAGGCATAACCTTACCGTAAGTACAGGCATAATCTGAATTTGCTGTTAAACTTGGCTATGGGGAAGTTCTCATGCGGAAAGTTGAAAGCATGGAATTCATGAATTCATCTGGGCAATTTCAGAATTGTAGCTCAAGTCCCAGAGTATATTAGAGAGAGTTGAAGTGACACTCCTTCAGAGTGTAAAGAAGAGCTGACTTGAGTGTAGGACAGCAGTCGAGCTTGTAGCATATCCTGTCAATCCCTTGGCATCATTAGGCTGTGTGTGATGTGTGTCAAAAGCCTCTCCACAACCTCGAGAGAGACAAGAAAAATACCCTTGACCTGAAAATGATGAAATAAGTGCTACTGAAAAATAATGACATTCAATGAGCTGAAAGTCACATGCTACGGAAAACATGGTGTGTTTAGGTGCTAAAAGTGAGGTGGAAAACACCTGAAAAAAGTTGTATTTCGACTAGTTATTTCATACCATTTTTATCAAGGCATTTCACAATGAAAATGCTGGGTGAAATTGTGCATGTAACGATATGCAGAGCTCTTCCCCTGGCACACAGCTGAAGGAGTAGTATAAAAGAGCCCCCGTGGGCAGAGAAAGGTATCCTGTCACAGTGGCTTCAAGCTTTTTTTACATGATTAAATAATGTTCCCGTCGAGGTTGGAGGTAAAAATATGCAACTGTTTCTTGTTCTTCATGAATGACTTTGTTTAGTCTTCTATTATCACTCATATGCATGTTTCTGGATCTGTTTAAATCATTCAGACATACAGAACCCAATTGCAGTGTAATATTGCATGTGATAAATTGCAGAGATTCCATAAAGACCTTCCTGGAACTAAGCCCAGTCAATGAGTTGCCTAAAATTAATATTTAATGCAGGATTCTGTCCCGTCTCCTCTTGAACTACAGTGAATTAGTAGCCAGATGCCAAACAGACCCTGGAAGATATTAGAGTCAAATATATGACTGCTGGCCAAGTGGAGATATAGCCCATCATTTTACTTTTTTCTGGAGGAGACAGGTTATCTTGTGTCCCTGACACGATCATGAATCGTCTTGACCCAAATAAAGCCCTACCAATGCAGATCACCTCTGTCTGCAGACAGGTGCTCTAAAGGTGATCTCACCACTTACATCAACTCATTGTCCTTCCTGGTAAATGAGGGCAGCAGAGAGTGTATGAAGTTAAAATGTGTCAAAGAGTTTTGGCTTGAAACCTGATACATTCATATCCTGTATATCAACTTCACATAACAAAATAGCACTCTCACACCCAGAGGTCCCTGATTTATTCTGGCCATTGTAATTTATTAAACTGTTACACATACCCATTTATCATAATCAATCTATGGGCAGCTGGGCCAAAAGAACAGTTTTAGAATCCAGCTGAGTTATTCCATTACTGAGTCTCGAAGACATTTGAGGAGGAATACATGCAAGTTGTACCTCCGGGTGCTATTTTTATGTTGCTGTAATGAATCGTTCATTACATAAAATCTATAGCATACAAAATCATCTGTGGTTTAAAGCAGAAAATAAAAAAATAAAAGATGAAATTAATTAAGTGGGAACATATAAACATATTCCTAGCAACAGATCAAGCGAAGCAGCTGTTGAGAACATACGGAGATTAAGTATTGAAAACAACACGGCCGCTGTGTTGTGTTCTCATCAGACAAATCATGACGTTTGTCTAGAAATCAAAAGATGTTCATTTATCCTATTCTGCACTCTTTGGGTGCCACATAGCTGGCAAGAGCCTGCTGCGGGCAGACTTTGAATCTATTGATTATGAGTAACATCAGAGTTGGATGAGCGATGAGCAGTGAGAGGAAAGAAAAGATGAGTGTGCCATGAGGGGGTTGTTTGTCTTTCAGCCCAGGAGATATGTCTGGATTCACAACCTCCAAAATTCATCAGAAAGGTTGTATTTAACACTACATTTTCATTAAAGTTCATTACATAATCACTTCCTTTTAAAGATTCTGGAAAACAAATCCTTTGAATTTGACATTTTCTTTCCTTCTTGTTAAAAGTATCTCACTGGAGTTGTGCACAGTTTAGGAGAGTGCATTGTAATGGGTCTCAATTTGATAAAGGCCTAGTGAACTGTTTCTCTTCAATTATTTAAATATAGAATAAAATGTCCAGCTAATTTCAGATTCCATGTCCTTAGTAGCAAACTTATTCACTGCCCAGTATATTTTTCACCCTTACAGATGCAAAATAGTTCACACAGATCGTTTATAACGATGTCTGTGTAAATTCTCAATCATCAAGGTCATCGTTATCCAAGATAGTTTTCTCTGTCAAATGGACTGTGTTTCTTTGACGATTGTTTATCACATATTTTCTAACCATGATACCACACGCAGTGTAGGACTCAGAGTCCCAGCGGAGTGGGGCTGCAGCTGCTGTTCTGGTGCTTCTCAGATCTTCAAGACTTGGGCGATGTGTTGGCCCACTTACATACAGTTTTCTGAGTTAAAAAGCCTCTACAAAAAGACGCTGCTTGTGGTACAGTGGATAGCAAAATGCTTCCTGTGGGTCTGAATTAGTGTTCTTGGACTTGTACCCAGAGTCCCTGCAGCCTCTGAAAGCTGAGAAAAGACATTTTCTTTGCTGCCTAACACCAGCAGAGGGGGATGTGCTCAAGTCACGAACAGTGTCAGAGCTGTGTGTATGAACAGCCACACCCTGAAATAGGGAGCGACTGAGAAAACCCTTTCATGGATTAATGCTGCAAATGCTTTTAAATGTATTTGAAAGAAACAGTAATTTGACATTTGCTCTGAGGATCTTTCGCTAAATTTTAAGTTTCATATTTGAAAATTGAAAGTAAAAATGGTCATGTGGATAGAGCTATTTGATGTTTTCAAGATAAAAAGAAAGGTTAAGAAAGAATTCTTCGGGACTTAATGAATTATGCACATCCACTGTCTTTTGATATAATCCCTCAGGGATTTTTTTTAAATTACAGCTTTAATATTTACAGCTCATGCGTCTGTTTTAAAAAAGAATGAAAATGTAATAATGTGTGTAATAATAGTGTGCTTTAGATTACGATAATTGCTGTTCATTGGTTGGGTGCTGTACTTTTTTACACAAGACTATTTGGGTTAAGGGCAACTTGTAGATGACAAGGATAAGACCTTGAATCAGTGAATTTAACAATCGCGGTGAAATCGTTTTAAGGACAGCAACACAGAGAAAGCGGGCTTCTAACACCCTGCAGATGAATTCTCAGAACTGGGTGTGTGCCACATCCCCAGAAATAATCCAGATTTACATCTGAAGTACAAATTCTGAATCCAGCTTAAACAAATCACAGGCAGATGTGCCCAGTAATTTGCAAAATGTCTGGAAATCATCCACAAGCCAATCCCACATACGCAACTGCAGTTAATATTAGTTAATAACTTATTCATGATTGATTAATATGGCATATCTATGTGGCGCATCTCTGATAACAGGTCTCGTTAAACTCTGCCGCCTCTGCCGTAGCTTTGTTGCGTTTATTAGAGCTGCGCGCATCCTTTCGGGGAGTATTCACTTGCAACGCGCCACGATCCTGTAATTTGGTGAGGGAAGACTCATATAATAACGACGAGACAGGGGCTAAGCTATATAAGACGAGTGTTCAGTGAATTTAGATTTAAGGAGACACTCATCCTGCTCCCGGCTCAGACTGCTCCACTCCCGCGCCCAATCGAGTCGCGGGAGGAAATCCATCGCCCCATATCTATCCGTATCAGCATCGCCTTGAAGACAAAGAGATCGCAGCGAGTGAAGATGTGCTCCAAAGCCAGGAGAAGCTAAAAGCTGAGTCTTAAACTCGCTACTGCTGCATCCGTGTCGCCGGGGGGGAAACTATAGGCACCGGTCCTTGGAGATCCTTCAGGGATGCTCGAAGATGTGAGTAAAAAGCGAGAGGATTGGTGATTGGTCGTACTCAATGCTGTCGAGATCGGGTACGACGAGTTATGTTTGCCTCAGCCAACGCATCAGCGAGGTGGCATCAAACTTGAAGGCAGCGTTGTTTTCCGCACAGTGGACGCGTTCACGGCGTCAGGGAGCAAACTTGCATCATTCATTTCCTCGTTCAAGAGGCGGGCGCGTTCTCCGTGGTGCTGAAACAGGGAGACTCATCAAATATAGGAAGAGGGAGAGGCTCTCACTTCATCTGCTGCTTTTGTTCTTAGCATCGTGGCATTCGGGAGCTTCAGTAAGGTGAGTTCCTGACAACCATTGTTCATTTACATTCACGGATGGGCTAAAACTTTACATTTTGGTCTATTGTGCATGTTACTGTCCTGTATGTGTAGGCTTAACTGGAAGTTTCAGGCACTGGGTTACCTGTAACTAACTCATGAGTTGGTTTAGTTTCCATTTACTGTGGAAAGAACTGACCCATTGCTGACCTGTTGATCTCACCCTTAATAAATTCTGAACCTAAAAAAGCTCACTTGGTTTACAATCAGTTGCGTCAAAACACATCTGATGTTTAATACTTAGCGATGTGCATTGTCGTTCGGTATATGTATGTTAGTATTAACCTCAATTCAAACACAGATAATAATTATGGAATTGATGATGATGATGATGAAGGTGGTTGCTGCTTTGAAAGACAGCCATTGTTTTTTGTTGAAGCTCTTTCTTACCACCCATACATTGAGAGAAAGATCAGATCTTGCTCTAAAATAGCTGTTAGCGACAATAAGACGTGGTCCACTTATATTCGCTGTTTAATGCAACCCGAGGCTGCTACATGAGAAAATGCTTTGTTTGGGGAGCACATACAGAAAAGACTGTTAATATCAGCGATTGAATGGCTCAATTTGCCCCTGTTTCATAAATAAATGCACATACAGTTATAACACTTTTTCTTTTTAAACTCCATTTTATGGAGGTCAGAAATTCTATAAATAAATAAAAATTGTTGTAATTGGCTACAAGAGTCACTGCTCAATTCAGTATTTATTTATCAGCTTCTATAAATTTTGAGCCCACCGTGTGTAGTGTTCACTCAGAAATTGGAAAAGATAAAGACGGACTTTGTGTGTGGACTTGTTCTGGCCACAGGGGACTGATGTGTTCACTGAACTACAAAAATAGCCACTGCATTGAAGCTGGCCCAGGCATGTGTTTTGTATTATGTCATTTTTATTTCACAAATAATTTGCTTCATCATCTAAATTAGATCATTAAGCATAACACTGACTTTCCCGTTCTTGCTCCTCTCAGTGCTGTCCAGTAAAATTCAAGGGAAAACCGAAGGCCCAATACAAACTAAAGTCATGTGTTATTTCATGATTTTAATTGTTTCCAAATGCATTATGGATTTTGGTAGTGAGCTCAGAAGGAATGTGTCAAAGTTGAGGATCTGCAGGATCTTAAACAGTCTTGTAATTGGAAGCACTGTGGCTTACTTGCTAATGAATTACCCCATCAAGCTGAGACAGAGAGTGGGTGTCACCCAAGCAGAGCAAAACCCCTTTGAAGTGGGGAATTCATGAGTGAATGACTTGCGGTTATTTTCAGAGTTCACAGAGCCAAACACACTTTTTCCAGTTCTTTTCAGGGAAAATTTGCTTTACTAACCTTAAATCCATACAGCTTTTGACAACGGGAGCGTCTGCACTCCAAAAATATCTACTTTTCACTTATGTTTGCATATAAAATAATCTATTTTTCAACAGATACAGTAGATCTAAAGCCTTTTCCTTGCTGAAGCTAATTGAAATGTGATTTAAATGTATGAGTTTCTTTGGCTTTATAACTTGTGTGGTCCCAGTAGAGAACAACATAGTGTAGACATATAGCATGCTTTTAATCATATTTGTAGACATCAGATTTAAATGGGAAAATCCATACAAGAGACAGAGCTATCTTAAATAATGTGAGGAGCTTGAATTAATTGATTAAGGCAGACTTAATCTAAACTGAAATAATTTGATATCCCTCCCTCATGTATTGGAAAAAGGCTGTGATGAGAACATAAACGAGGTATAATTGCTAGGAAGGTTTCTCAGATGCTTTAATCAATTACTGTGCCATCCGCCATCTGAGAGATGATGAGAGCAGGTGTCATTGAGTTAGAGTGAGGTTTCTTTGAGGTGGGAAAAGTGAGACTCAATGACTTCACTCAGCTGGGTCACTGGACACACATACACAGCAGAGCTTTGACGCGTATAAATTGTGCTTGAAGATGCTGCAAAAAATCCTGGGAGGCTCAGGGGCTGGCAAAGGACCAGCAGAGCGGGGACATTGCACTCCAGATGGCCAAGAGAGGCCAGAGAGGAAGAGAGATGTCCAAGCCTAGCTGGGAGTAAAGGAAGGGGGGGGGGGGAGGTAGTAAGAGGAAAGGAGGTGTGGGAGGAGAAGAAATAAGAGAAAAGATGAAGGAGCTTGTATGGTATGTGCATGTGTGTGTGTTGAATGAGTGACAAGGAAGCAGGAAGGGTTGGAGACAGAAAATGAAAGAGAGAAATAAAAGTGCACTGTGTGTGGGAGGGAGAGAAAATGAAACTGGAAGAAGCGAGTATTTGTGTGTCTCAATGTTTGTACGTGATTGCAGGGAAAGTATTACTGTGAGAGAACAGGCAGAAAGGACTTTAAAGAAAAAATAATCTATAGGCGAAAATAACAGTTTAAAAGAAGAGCTATGGAATTTCCTGTATCAATATTTCATTAAAAATTATCAGAATATTATCAGGCATGTTTCCACTGTGGGACTTCCTAGTAAATACTGCGAGGAGGAATTTTACTGGAACCTTTTAGCTCATGTCCTCATGTCCTCTTGATGATCACATCGCTGTATGGTAGGACCCCTCGGTGACATTGTGCAACAGGTTTGACATTGACGTCACTGGGGCCGACCACCAAAGCAAAAATCATTACAAAGAAAACAACCGGGTAACATGGTAAACATGGAAGGAGATTAGGCAGTGTTATTCTAATTCTGCAGAGTTTTTTTGGTCCAATCTTCTGCTGGCTTCCGCCTCATATGGTGTTCTAGGGTTAGCCAATCAGCACTAAGCAAACCTCAGGGCCCATCTGAGTACCGACCCGGGAGCAGGGCCTCCATGAGACTCTGCAAAAGTTCCTGTAAATTCAGGGAAGTTTCCTCCAGTGAACACATGCACCAAAAGCTTCATAAAATGATCCCAAAGTTCCTCCAGTTGAAAGCGCCGGTTGTCTAGTCCCCAGTTAATATTGTTTATTAGCTGATGAACTTTTTTCTATTTCAAATTAACTTTCTTTTTTAGGTTTTCTGCATCTTTACTTTAAATTATTTTTGACAAAAGAGACTTTTTTTAAAATATAATTCCCTGACATTTTAGTCTAAAATATAAGTGTGTCAGGTGTGAGGTCACAACTGTATTTCAACAGCATAATTCCTTCGGAATAAAAATCATTGTTGGCTTTGTGTTTTGTGTGGAGAGACATATAATTAATACTAATCAAGGTACTGATAACGTATAATAAGGTGTGTAGAAAATTACAGTTATACATAATATGAGTCATATAAACTTTGGGATCTATTTCTTCTCTCTTCTGTTCTTCTTCCCTTTTTAAAGCCACCTGAGAATAAAAAAAAACATTGCAGGCACACACAGCAGCTTCTCAGAAGCAACTTTGTCTCACTGTTTCCATTTACAAAGTCACTAGAGAACAGACGGGGAGAGAGAAAGTCTGCTCTTTTCACTCAGCCACATCTGCTCTGTGATGGAGTGGAGCATGATCTGCACTTTGATCACAATAAATTATTCCTCTTCTAGGCTATAAATATGGTGTGTCTTCAGTAGCAAGGCTTTCTCCACCTCTACTTAAACAGGGAATCTGCTTGCCTCAAACTAGCAGAGTAGTGTTCTCCTGAGCGGGCCACTGTGGGCATACTGCAGTTCAGCTCTGCTTCCTTTATATATAACAGCCCTCTCCTCTCTTATGGTTGCTTCTAAAATCAAAAATACACTTGCTAGTGGATAAAATATCCACTTTGAGTGAGTTTCCAAAAAAATTGCAAACTGTGTAAATAAAGTATTTTCACACATAGAACAGAACACCAGTCTTGATTTCATGACACTTCTGTACAGGTTTGATTTTAAAGCCTTGAGTTGTTTTTAGACTAGGATTTACAGTATTTTATCAGTCTAATAAAAAAAAAAGAAACAGGAATACCACCCACCCAGATAGAGGCAAGGATTAATCTTGGCCAAAGATCATCCGTTGGTTTTCTTATGTTGTTTTTTTATGATTTCAGTCAATAAAGAAAGTGTTTGATGTAAATGCATAACTTGAGGAGTTTCTGTTGAGCAACTGTGCATCCTTTCATTTTCTCTCTATAACTTAAGTAACAAATGAAAAAAGACATTTCAGAGAAGCTTATTGTTTGTGTTTATCCCGTGATTTACATCAGATTCCTAAACTCGTAATGTTTTGTTCTCTTCCATTCTCTGCATGTGTTTATACACTTTACACAATATGTTCCTCTGTTCTAAAGTAGATTTACACAGAGAGAAGAACACCATTCTTGATTTCATGCAACTTGAAATTCTGTACCGGTTTGATTTTAAATCCTTGAGTTGTTTTTAGGCTAGGATTTATTTGATCATTCTAATACAAAACCGGGAATACCACCCACCCAGATAGAGGCAACTAATCTGAGAACGCTTGATATTTCATTTCCGATTCTCAGAAGGATCTGACTACTAACAATTGAGTGACTTGATCAAAATGCTTCTGATGTGTCAGGAACAATCTTCTGCACAATTCTTATATAAGGACAAATAATAACTACAGGCTGTGCCTTTATGAAGAAAAACATACACCCAACCTAGTGGTGTTTATATGTATATACTACATATTCCAGCAGGGAAAATAGCTTCCCATGCAACCAAATGTCAAGTGTTGAAACTTGTTTTTCAAAACCCTAAATGTTTCTAGTTAATAGTTCTTCTTCTTGCCAAGGTCAACTCACATCCCCTTGGGTTTTTTTCCCCTTCCTGTTCTTGCACCTGTCACATGATCCAAACCTGAAAATGGAAATAATTGAGATTAACATAATGCTTGAAGAAAACAACATGCAGGCACAAATAAAAATAAGTTATTTATATAATGATTGTACAGAATGTAGTATATTTTGGAATTTGGTGGTTATTATGAAATTTATCTGGAAAAGTGGGTCCATTTCTCTATGGAT
Source organism: Takifugu flavidus (assembly GCF_003711565.1). Lineage (NCBI taxonomy): Eukaryota > Metazoa > Chordata > Actinopteri > Tetraodontiformes > Tetraodontidae > Takifugu > Takifugu flavidus. The sequence goes on from NC_079521.1 coordinate 3,925,572, forward strand.
TTATGAACAGCTGCATGTTCATCATTGTTGGACAGCAATGAAAGATGGCTGCCAAGCTAATCCCATCAGAAATTAGGTGACCTCAGCAACAAGAAAAGATCTTCAATAGACAACAACAGGTCCTTTTTTCCTAGTATTTCTCTTCACAGGTGCAGGTTCAAACAGGTTTTTAAACATCAGTTGACCTCGTCAACAGAAAGAAAACAACTAGAAACCATTAAGGTCCTAAACAAAAAACAGGTTTCAAAAACATGTCATTTGGGTGCATGGGATGCTATTGTCTGGATAACAGGGATGTGGTTTCCATTTTTAGCACCAAATCCTGAGTGCTTGTATCATTTTTTTTGGAATTCTCTCTGCAGCCCATTCACATCGATTCACCTCACCTGTCAAAGTACGATGCTATTAACACATCACCTGTAATGGGAACAAAAGGTTAGCCCTTAATTATTCATTCAGGTTGTCAAACGATGCTCACAGCTGTTATTTAGGGTGGGAGAGTCCTGCTGAATAATTCAAGAGCCAGTTTTGCTTTCTCTTGAAAAACCAGCATGTTGTAAGCAGTTATGAGAAGCTCATCTTGGCGTGAGTGCACTCTCGTCACTCCTGAGCTGACTTTGGCTGTCAATACAGCATCAGCATGGCTAGCACAGAATGTGGCTGGGACTTGTGTTCCTCCTATGTCTGTGGGCGTCCTCCACACAGCGACTGTGAGCAGCGGAGACCACAGGGAGCTGGCGTCATTTTCTTCAAAACTACCTTGTTGCCATAATGAGTCTGCTGCAGTGGATCTTAAGGAAAGGGATGACTTCCCCTCATTATAGTTATTCTCCTCTGTGTAGGAATTTTGGTACACTTGTCACATACAGTATATCGCTCTTAAGCTGATCTTTAAAGATGTAGGGTGTTTTTATTGCATCTGAAGAGGCAAAAGGACATATTAATACTATTAAAGTCCTAGATTGAGTCACTTCCATGGAAGGATTAGACAAAGGCAGAATAGCGCAAGGAGAGAAAGTGAAAACAGTCATCTTGTTATTTGCAAGGCTGGAGCAAGACAGTGAACGTGTGTGTATAAGAGAGACAGAGAAAGTGACATAGCACCCTTATGCCAACTATGCCATCCCTGAACAATAACAGAGGTCCAGATCCACTACATGTCTATTGAGCAGTAGTTGGCAAGCAGCCCAGAGGAAATAAAATGAGGAGCGTGTTTGTCATTGTTAATGCAATCAACAGAATGACCCCATCGTTCTACAGCAGCTGTCTCACCGCTGGCGGTACTGCAGCACAGTAGATTATTTGGATCGTCTCTGCTATGCAATTACACATAAGATAATGATACAAGGATCAAAAGTTTTTCAAAGACAAAGTCATTCAGATACTTTTGCTGAACATAACTTTTTTGGTATTCTGTAGTAGTAATGAATAGTGAAAAAAATAAAAATAGTCATACAAGGTTATGATATACAGAATAAGCAAGAATCTTTCTTGCTTTACGTGCATAATTGTTTGGAATTAGCGAAATACACAATCAAAACTGTAGATACACCCACATATGAGTATATTAACAGAACAGAAAAATGATTGAAAATGCAAGACTCAATAATAAATAAAGAATAGTCAGCTTATTGCACTGATCATTGCTTTTCACTGTATCACCCATCTCTTAATCATTATCTATTTTATATATAAAAGGCTTATTAGAAATGACAACTTCTCCTTTAAATGTGTCTGTAAACGGCTCAGATCAGTGAAAACATGGTAGCCATGTCTTTGGTCTTTTTCAGCTGTTCCTAATATGAGTAATATACCCAGTAGGCCAACTGCCTGAAATTTTACCATCATCTCTCTCCAAGTTACCATTCGGCCACATTTGTCAGGACCAGATGACGTTACACTGTCATTGCCATAGATCCTGGTGGTGTGAACATGATGTCTCGCTTACTCTTGTATAAAGTCTGATGTTATCCATGTCGAGGAGGCGGCTGATAGTTTTGTAAAATCTGCTGTGTGCCTTTGGTGGGTGCACTACGGTAAATGCTCCGCCAATTGATTAGCGGCACAACTACGCGTAAGGATCCCCTAAAATGGCGCTGGTCAAGCAAGACGCGTATGAATGAGGCTTACTTTAAACTGCAGGCCATCGAATATGCGGCTGAAAATGGCAATCGAGCAATCTTAGAGTTTTTGCTTTATGAGGCGGCGGCAGCTTTCCATACGCGCGAGGACAACTGTTGCGCAGTGGCTGCCCGCGGATTACCAGGAGAGGGTGGCCATCTTCCACACCTATTGCCGAGACAAAATAACCGCGCCCAGCCACATCACCAACATGGATGAGATCCCTCTGACTTTTAACATCCCTTTGACCCACAAAGTGGAGAAAAAGGGACCAGCAGGGTGGCGATACGTACAACGGGGCACGAGAAGTCGTCGTTCACCGTGGTTCTTGGCTGCCATGGAAATGGACAGAGTGCTGGATGACGGAAGGCGAACACTTCTTCACAAAGACTATGAGGCAGCGGCGGGCAAGTTATGCCACCATATGCGGGTGGATTGTAGACGCATGAGCTATGATACCGTCTTCATGTATTGTAAGAGCTCTCATAAAATCAACGCTGAACCGGAACCGGTCGGTGAGTCCGATTCAGATGATTAAGAAGAGGAATTCGGCATGTTGGACATTGAAATAGTGCAGCTGTTTAATTCAGATACAGAAGATGAAAACTTTGATGGTTTTGTGGAAGAAGAATGAATATTTTGTTCAATAAATGTGTCGAAACTCACTGTTTTACTTTCCGTTTTTCCATTTTTTACTGTATGTTTCAGCATGCACCTAATAATACGGTGTGCCTTGTGTATGTTTTAAATACAGAAATAGCACCCATAACTGAGACTGCGCCTTTTAATACAGTGCGCCTTATGGTCGTGAAAATACGGTAGTTGCCCAATGTTGGGTGTTTGTGTTGCAGCACTAACTGCAAAAACACTTTTTAATCAGATAATAAGGAATGACATGTGCCCACATTTCTACATGAGTATTGAAAGAAGACTGACAGATTACTCCCAGGTTCCAAAACTGTGGCATATTAAGAAAAACTGAATTAAAGTTTGATATGTGCCATCACTTTTCAGTCAAGTTGTTTCTGACATAACATAGCCAGTTTGAATTAATTTAATGCACTTTGATATGGCGTACACCTGCCTTTTAGTGCATTAAGCACAGGGGTATTACAACCTTCACGTAAGTGCTTTACATTCAATTTTGATGAAGGATGATGGGGATAAATAATTCAGACCGTGTATCCGACTGTGAGCTCAGTGTTGATGTCTTGAAAATAATTGTAAGAGTTTGGGGCCTTTGTGAGCCTCACATGTTTGCTTGCATGCAAAAAATGCTGAAGAAGAGGTTTGCACACAGGAGGAAGTATTTTTTTTCATTGAAACACTTGCAGCTTTAACAACAATCTCAATACTAAGTATGTGCTGGTCAAGTTGTTGAACAAAGCTTGTCAAAATGCATGTTGTTGTTTTTTTAACCTCTTAGCTCTTATCTGTGCTTCCCACACCAGTCAAAAAAGAAAACTGGAAATTATGGTGTACATTTTATTTTTTTGAATAATCATAGACAAACAGATATCCAGTGATTATAATAATTATCCTTTGTTTATGCTGGCAAGTAAATTGATGAACTATGGGCCAATCTAACCTGTATTTTTTATATATATATATAAATACAAGTACCAGCAACACGGACACAGAGAACACACACTTGTTATGGCTGGCAATGAACTCCACCACCTTCTTGCTGTGAGGTAGTCGTGGTAACTACGATCTGACTTTTCCCAAGATTAATTGTTCATTTACCACTTTCATTCAATAATGACAGTGTTTGAAATGTCTTTTTTTATTTGATACTTCAGAAAAGTTAGAGAGAGGAAATGAAAGGATACATTGTCACTCAATAGAAACTCATTTAGTTAAACATTTACATCAGAGAAACGTATTAATTGTGTTTACTTCGTGACTTACGTCAGGATTCCTGAACTCATAATGTTTTGTTCTGTTCTATTCTCTGCAAGTACAAGGAAGTTTGTTATTTTTATTTTTCAAGGTGGCTTAAGCAAGTTCTGGCCAGAACATTTCATATTAGTGTGCAGAACTCAAGTAATGTACATTGTCATATCTTTCAGAGTATGTATGGAATTTTAAATCATCTCAGAAATATGATTTTTGATGTAAGAGATATATTAAATTATTGGCTGAAGTACTTGTAGACTGGAACTGGTGGGTGGCAAGGCAGCATCATGGGTGTCGTAAAGGTTGCGAGTAGAAATTGCAAAGTTACTCACATTTGAAAGTGAGTAAACTGCAGCTACAGGATTAAGCATGTAGCAGCAGCTAACAGTAATCCCAGAGAACTGTTTCAACACATTACACAAAACATTTAGGTGAGGTCACCCTACAGCCGACTCCCTGATATGATTTTCAGCCATTGTATGTCAGTGTATAAATTGAACAAAACCTTACTTTGTTTGCTTTTACTCCCCCCACTAGCTTAACATTGTTACACTCTAACGTTGTGGTGTGTTGTCAGGGCCAGCACGGCTGACAGTAACACTATTATAATCACTGGGCCACATTTACAACCTAATTTCTTATATGAGTTCCATGAAATGATATGCATTTATTCCCAACAGGATATACTCTTTATTTCTTAGTGTTTTTTTGGCTGCACTTTTTCTATTATATTTTTTTGTCCAATCAGTTTGCAAGCTCTATATGCTGCCATGTTAATCTAATCTACCCAGGGCCTTCAAAGGTAATGCTGTTATTATTTAAACTATATTAGCAGCGGGACTGGTTCTGTAACCAATCAGATTTAAAATCTGCCTCACAGGGCCAGCTAGCTGGCCCTCAGTAATGTCAGCATTTTTCCATCCTATGATTGGTTGGTTTGAGGAAAACTATTACATATAAGTTTGACTAGCAAACTCCATTTGTGGTGATCTGTAGACATTAATACATTTGAGTTAGAATTGTTCAGGCCTACAGCGTCCACATACTAGAAACACTGATAAAAATGACAAATTACCATTAGGGAAGAGAGAGGCAGGTTTGGTTTGGCATCTATGTCACCACTTTGTACACACAACACATCATCAAATTGGATAAAAGTTCCACATGCAGCCTTCTCGGGCTTGATATTGAGCCACAAAACACTATTTGATCTGCCCCATTCAAAAACAGAATTAAATGTGATGTATTCTCTGGTAGACTTTGTTGGGAAAAGCCCCACCAATCTCCTCCATTTGCTACACCCATACAGATTAGCATGTCTGACCATGACTATTCATTGCAACATTCAAGCGGTCATTCTCTGCCCTTCATAGAATAAATGTATGCCAGAAAGGTACTGAACAGAGTTGACTTGCAGTCTTGGCCTCCATGGCTATAGAAAAGGACTTACTAGAACTGAAAAGCAGTCATGGAAATCTTTCTGTGCTAAGAAAACCAATTGATTATGTCATTGACTAAATAGTATCTCTGGTAGTATGATGTGTTATTTTTTGGTTTTCTCAAATTATTAAATAAATATTGATTGTGAACTGCTCCAGATGCTGTAAATATGGTTTGGTGTTGTCTTACTTGGGTTACTTGCATAAGTAAAAATGGCATTCACACTCAATATGTGAAATGTCTCTCGGTGCAATGCGATTTCTGTAATTTAAACATGGTAGTGGTTGTATTAAGGGATGGATTAAGTTGGATAAATCCATGCTGAGGGCCCAGGCCCAAGTATCCAAATGCAGCTCGCTACTCAGATAGATTAAAAACAACTTTCTCACACCCTGAAGCAGTGAATATGATGTTTAGAATGCATTTTCTGCTGGTGATAATTTTTAATGTAATATTTCACGCTTTGATGCTTTTTTATTTTTTTTGCCTTGATATTGCCCAATCTTGTAATCTACCAGCATACACAAACCCTGCATATTTGAGCAGAGTCACCTCATGGGGCATTTTGGCTCCTGTGGGGTTAAAATAAGGGAAAGTATTACATTAATTCATTTTAATTCATGTTTATTTATATAGCATCTATTACAATCAAAATTGTCTTTCGGCGCTTGACAGAAACCCAGGGCCTCAACCCCAACAAGTTACAGTGGCAAGGAAAAACCCCCCACTTTAATAGGAAGAAACCGTGAGCAGGAATAGGCTAAGATCGAACCTCCTCATTTAAAAACTTAAAGACATTCCCTTTCATTAGGCTGTAATATTGTTTTATTAGTTATTAACCATCATTTTCGTTTCGTTTCGTTTTCTCCCGCTTATCCGGATCCGGGTCGTGGGGGCAGCATCCTCAGGAGGGATGCCCACACAGCCCTCTCCCCGGCCAATTTCATCAGCTCCTCCGGGGGAACCCCCAGCCGCTCCCAAGCCAGGCGAGAAATGTAATCTCTCCACCTAGTCCTGGGCTGGCCACGAGGCCGCCTCCCAGTGGGACATGTCCAGAACACCTCTAAAGGGAGGCGTCCGGAAGGCATCCTAGCCAGATGCCCAAGCCACCCCAACTGACTCCTCTCGAGGTGGAGAAGCAGCGGTTCTACTCCGAGCCCCTCCCGGATGTCAAAGCTTCTCACCCTATCTCTAAGGCTGAGCCCGGCCACCCTGCGGAGGAAACTCATTTCAGCCGCTTGTATCCGCGATCTCGTTCTTTCGGTCATCACCCAGCGTTGATGGCCATAGGTGAGGACTGGGACATAGATAGACCGGTAAATCGAAAGCTTTGCCTTCCGGCTCAGCTCCTTCTTCACGACGACAGATCGGTTAAGCGCCCGCATCGCTGTTGATGCCACTCCGATCCGCCTGTCGATCTCACGTTCCATCCTACCCTCACTCATGAACAAGATCCTGAGATACTTGAACTCCTCCACCTGGGGCAGGACCTCCTCTCTGACCCGCAGAAGGCACTCTACCTTTTCCGAGCAAGGACCATGGACTCCGACTTGGAGGTGCTGAGCCGCATCCCTGCCGCTTCACACTCGGTCGCGAACCGTCCCAGGATTTGTTGGAGGTCCCTGTTCGATGATGCCAGAAGAACTACATCATCCGCAAAAAGCAGTGACAAGATCTTCCGCCCACCAAAATCGACACCCCACACTCCCCGGCTGCGCCTAGAAATTCTGTCCATAAAAGTTACGAACAGAACCGGTGACAAAGGGCAGCCCTGGCGGAGTCCAACCCTCACTGGGAACGAGTCCGACTTACAACCGGCTATCCGGACCAAACTCCTGCTCTTTTTGTACAGGGACTGGACGGCCCTTATCAAGGGACCTTCCACCCCATACTCCCAGAGCACCCCCCCCGGATGCTCCTGGGGACCCGGTCATAAGCCTTTTCCAAGTCCACAAAGCACATGTGGACTGGTTGGGCAAACTCCCAACTCCTCTCAAGTACCTCAGCAAGGGTAAAGAGCTGATCCGTGGTTCCACTGCCGGGGCGAAACCCGCATTGTTCCTCCTCGATCAGAGGTTCCACTATCAGTCTAATCCTCTTTTCTAGCATCCTGGCATAGACTTTCCCAGGGATTCTGAGGAGTGTGATGCCCCTATAGTTGGAACACACCCTCTGGTCCCCACCCTCTGGAACACCACCCCGGTCTGCCAGTCCAAGGACACTGCCCCTGATGTCCACGCAATGCTGCAGAGGCGTGTCAACCAGGACAGTCCTACAACATCCAGAGCCTTAAGATACCCCGGGCGGATCTCATCGGCTCCCGGAGCTCCACCGCCGGGCAGCTGTTTCACTACCTCGGCAACTTCTGCTCCGGAAATTGGATGGTCCACCTCCTGGTCATCCGACTCTGTTCCACCTTGAGGATACGTGTTGGTAGGATTGAGGAGCTCCTGGAAGTATTCCTTCCACCGCCTAATAATTGCCCCAAGAGACGTCAGCAGCTCCCCACGTACACCTAACACGGTGTGGGCGAGTTGCCGCCTGCCACCCCTTAGGCGCCAGACAGTTTGCCAGAATCTTCTCGGAGCTGACCGAAAGTCTTCCTCCATAGCCTCTCCGAACTCCTCCCATGCCCGAGTTTTTGCCTCCGCGGCTGTCGCGGCCGCAACCCGCTTAGCCACCCTGTACCGGTCAGCTGCTTCCGGAGACCCACAGACCAGCCATGACCTGTAGGCCTCTTTCTTCAGCTTGACGGCTCCCCTCACCTCTGGTGTCCACCATCGGTTACGGGGATTACCGCCACGACCAGCACCAGCGGCCTTGCAGCCACAGCTCGCGACAGCGACAATGGCGGAGCAGAACATGGCCCATTCAGACTCAATGTCCCCTACAGCCCTCAGAACATGATCAAAGCTCTGTCGGAGGTGGGAGTTGAAGACCAGCCTGACGGGTTCCTCCACCAAGCGTTCCCAACAGACCCTCACTAAGCGTTTGGGCCTGCCAGGTCCACGCAGTGGCTCCCCCCCACCTGATCCAACTCACCACCAGGTAGTGATCAGTTGACAGCTCTGCTCCTCTCTTCACCCGAGTGTCCAAAACATATGGCCGCAGATCAGCTGACACGACTATAGTCAATCATTGACTTACGGCCCAGGCTTTCATGGTGCCAAGAGCACCGATGAACAACCTTATGTTCGAACATGGTGTTAGTTATGGCCAAACTGTGACTAGCACAGAAGTCCAATAACTGAACACCACTCTGGTGCTGATCGGGCCGACTGTTCCTCCCAATCACGCCTTTCCAGGTCACGTCGTTGGCCATGTGAGTGTTGAAGTCTCCCAGCAGCACGAGCACGAGTCCCCAGTTGGGACACTGTCCAGTGTTCGTCCTAGATCCTCTAAAAAGGGCGAGTACTCTGAACTATTGTTTGGTGCATACGCACAAACAACCGTCAAAACCCGTTTCCCGACCCGAAGGCACAGGGAAGCAACCCTTTCGCTCGACCGCGAGAACCTCAACGTCGAACTAGAGAGTCTGGGGGCAAGCAAAAAGCCCACCCTCGCTCTCCGTCTCTCACCCTGAGCTACTCCAGCGTAGAAGAGTGTCCAACCCCCCTCAAGGACTTGGGTTCCTGAGCCGACGCTATGTGTGGAGGTGAGGCCGACCATATCTAGTCGGTAACGCTCAACCTCCCCCACAAGCTCCAGCTCTTTCCCCGCCAGAGAGGTAACGTTCCATGTTCCAAAAGCGAATTTGCATAACCAAGGATCGGACCGCCAAGGCCCCCCGCCTTGGTCCGCTGCCCAATCCACACTGCACCAGACCCTTCATGCTCCTCCTACGGGTGGTGGGTTCACTGGAGACGGGAGTGTCCACATAGCTGGTTTGGGCCGGGTACACGGCTTCCCTTTCAGATGTTCCATGGTGGGTCTTGTGAACCATTCTTTGTCTGACCCTTCACCTAGGACCAATCTGCCTTGGGAGACCATACCAGGGACAAACTGCCCCGGACAGCATAGCTCTCAGGCTCATTAGGGTACGCAAACTCCTCCACCACGATAAGGTGATGGTTCACGGAGGAGCCATCACTCCTCATTTTGACAGCATCATAACCAAAATTTTGGTCCGTAAGATGGGCCTGCCACAACAAAATACAAGAGTGCACTGTGATATTATGAAAAAAACACATTACAGAAAAAAGGGAGTATGTCAGATCAGTTGAGTAATGTCAAGCACAATGGTGATCATGGTGCTGATGGGTGTTCTGTGTTTTACAGGTACAGCTACAATGAGAATTTCAAATTTCTTCTAGTCAAATTTCCAGATCTTCTAAATATCTTTGTCTTTATTACCTTAAAATGTTATCGTAGATGATGTCACGCTAGTTCGGTATGTTTTTCATGATCCATCTTCTAATTCCTTCATTCCTAATTTGTTTGGTAGCCTATTTTAAATGCAAGAGTGGTTGCTTAAGTAGCCATGTGATTTTTTATACAACATGCAGCTGACTGACCAAAAAAAAAAACAAAAGCGCATAGAAAGAAAGTCATTATTCTAATTTAATGTTATATCGCAACACCCAACACACAACTATTCAACATAAAAAACAAAACAATAACCAAAGCAGCAACAAAAACTATAATACATTTGAACACATAAATAAGCATCATTGCCACTGAGTATGGACCACCAACAGTCCCTGTTTCAGAACTCCTGGATTAAGAGACTGACCGATAATGACACCCCCACTGCCTACAAAGAGCCAATACTCATGTACAATGATCTGGTAGTTCAACAGAACTGAGGACAAGATAGAAGATGTGTTAGGATGCGATTCAGGCAGGACCCGTAAGCAGACAAACAACAGCTGATGAAGTTAACACAATATTTTAATCAACTCAGATAACTGCAACGGGAGGCAGCAACTTTTGAAGAGTGTTGCGTAATAATCAGCTGCAGGTGTGCGGGTCACGAACAACAGTACCCAGGTGAATCCACCCGGCCTCCTAGTGAGGAAAACAAAACACAAACAAAAGGCACCAACACACAGGCCATGACAAGATGAAGAGTAAAAACACATGCAGTTCGAAAAAGCAAGTTTCTGAAAGCCAATCAAGTTGCCACTGTTCTACATCAGAAAAAAAAGGGTTCACAAGTTACACAGGGCAAAGACTTAAGTTAAAGTTCTGCAGGTCCCACAAAGACAAGTACCATATGGACCAATTCCCAATCCCCATGATAAACAAGACAAACCACACCGTCTACCTTGACTGTAGGATGCCTAGAATCAGTCAAGGCAGTGTATTAAGTGGCTATTCAGAGCAACTCCCAACAAGCAACAGCAACAAGCTGACATCTGATATGACTGACAATAAAGAGTGTATTCCAAAAGCAGTCCAGATAAAGGCCGAAAGGATGCCCCCACCCCCAGCTTTGAGAGAAGAATGTCAAGCAGTTGCTTTCAACAGCAACACGACTCTAGTATAGAAGACTGTCCCATGTTTAAGTAAAGGAATACCGTCCTCTGTGTGTTCAGAAGAAAGATGACAGCCTCTGCTGCAACTACACAAACTGAACCACAAGTCAGTGCAAGACTGGCATCCCAAACCCAGGATGCAGGATACTTTTAACGCGCCGGATGGTAGCTCAGGGTTTTCAGTGGCCAGAGGAAAGCTTACCACCGCCTTTGACAGCCTTCATCATGAATCATAACACCCTATGAATGGGTTTACTGATCATTTGGCTCCCCGTCCCCCAGGATTCCAGGAGAAAATGGAATACTGTTTGAGTTGAGAGACACGATCTGCCTCCTATTCCTAGATGACAACCTGGTCCACAGCAGCAGCTTCAAAGCTTAGTGTTGAATTAGAAGTGTTTTCTTTCATATCACAGGCCCTTCACCACTAACCTCTACCACATAAGAAAATAAAGAAAAGGAAATTGACACAGCAAGAAATATTGCTGATTAATGCCCTCACAAAGCTCCCTGTCCCTAGGAGCCCTGATTTCACCCAGCTTTTTGTATTACATTGAGATGCATCCCAAGATGTTCTGGGTGCTGTATTGTATCATTGTCGGTAAGACAAAATGAGGGTGATAGCGTATGGCTCGTGCACCCCAAATTCATTAGAGAAGAGCTACTATCTGTACTGGAGTTGGAGTTTTTAGCATTGAAATGGGCCATCAGTGAAAGCTTCAGTAACTACTTGTACAGTGCCTTATTATTTGCCCATACAGATGACAAACCTTTGACATGTCCTCACTACAGCGAAAAACGCTATGTGCACAGACGAGTGGAACTGTTAGCAGATTACAACTTTATCATACACTATAATCCTGGGGGAAAAAAATATACATAGATGATAATGGGCTGTGTCAGATGTCTTTGGACTTTAAAGACTTTAAGAGGAGCTGCGTGTCTGAGGCGATCAGTAAATCCATGGAGAATGTGATGGTGGAACCCTTGCCACAGCATCAGGGTGACCCATGTCAATGCCTTCGGCCTATTGAAAAAGACGATCAATCCGGCCAGCCTATCACATCAGCACAAATACACATTGTTCAAGAGGCTGAAATTTTAGTTTATCATCTGGTATAAGTCACAGAAAATGAGGACAGGTCGAATCAATATGAAGAAATAGCATCCAACTGTGGCCACAGTTGACTGTGGCTGACGATCCAAGTACGTCAAGATGCCAACTGACCAGGCAAGCAGACTCGTGCACCTCTGATGCCCATCAAAACCATCTAACTTTTGAGAAAGTTTCAATTGACTTTCTTCATCTGGAAAAATGAAAGAATGGCTAAAAATACATTTTGGTGGTCATGGATCATTTCTCAAGATTTGCACAACTCTACACTTCAAGAAAACAATGCAGAGAAATTCCTTCAATGACTATTACAGTCAAGTTCAAATATCACCACCTATTTCTATTATGATTTGTGAAAGGAATTTAACAACTACTTGATGGCCAGGCTAAAGGGATTGTCAAGCATCCAAACACAACACCATACCAGCCCCAGGAAAATGGGCAGGTCGAGAGTTTTAGCCACATCATGTTGCATACCCTGGAGGGCAAAGTAAAGGAAGATTGGAAGGAGTCCTCAAGCAAAGTTGTGAACATATTTTAAGAACAAAGAATGGAAGAACTGCTAGAAAGATCTGCTTGCCTGTCAATCGACATGCTCTTCATTCTCAAAATTAATGATGGCCATGAGTCATCAGTTCCTGAATCCTCTGGTTGAGCCTTTCCAGCCACAGTCACCAACAACCAGAAAAGGACAGGCCACTACATACCAAAAAGGTTGCCACTACACAATGAAGAGGAATAGCCACAACTGTCTTAGAGATCAAGCCAGGCCTGGACAGATCAATTGGTGGTGATTTAAGAGATCTGTCACAACTGGTGAGCCTACACCCACCTAAAGAGACAGGCAGAGTTACAACACATTAGGCCATTCTTCTTTCATCACAATGCATTGTGATATTCATGACTGGAAGCCCTTCTGATGACCATGGACAGTTGAGGAGGGAATGTTAAATTGCATATTCCAGTAAATGTCACGAGTCATTTAATTTTGCATGGGACAGTGTGGCCCTAGCAGTGTATTTAAAGACAATAAGGGCAGGCATTACAGAGAAAAACATTAGCATTACAGGTAAAAAAAAACACAGGTAAAAACATTCTTGTACCTACGAAAACTACAAAATACAATCTTCCCATCTAAAAACCTAAAGACATTCCCTTCAAGAAGACTGCATAATTTTGCATTGTCATCTATTATTCATCATTTTTACAGAAGAAAAACAAAACTTATGTATGAAGATGTGCCTTCAACATTAAATGGATATTAGAGAGCACTGTGATATTATAAAAAGAAAACATGCTCGCTCTTACAGGATATCAGAAATAAATCAGATATCATTCTGTCCTATCTCTGTATTGCTCTCTCACCACTAGCACTTCACCCCGACTGTGAAAATAATGCATCAACCAGGAATTCTCAAAATATTTATCTTCAGATGTAAATGTGGCAGACTCATGAATCTAAATATAATTAAATATGAGATATGGTTCTTTGTAACTCCTTTGTTAATTGTGCCCTGAGAGTCGGGGTTCCCTTTAAAATCATCATTCGGCGCACTGTAATTAATACTGCACTCCCTTGATATCTGCAATTTGAGGCCAGAGAACATACTCAACCACACACCACCAGAAAGGTTGATTTGTGTTATACACACCAAACTGTACTGTTAGCCATTTCACCCGCAGGACAATACGTCTTTGTGAAAATTGTTACCTTTAACATTTTTGACGTTGCCCCAATTTTAAGCAATGTACAGCTTCTTCAAACGTCTGACAATACTATGACAATTAAAATAGTAATAGATACAATTACAGTAGATGCAAAACCTTTAGGCAACATTTAGGCAAGTGCAGGACAAAAATATTCTTTTGAACATCATATTAGTGTGGTCACAAAATTATATGTTAGAAGTGGACAGAATCAATTTAATGTTTAAGTTAAATGCAAATAGAAAATATCTTATTTTTCTCCATAGTTGGTTTGTCATGGTAATTAAGGCAAGTTCCTGCACATCAGCACTTTAAAATATGATAAAAGTATTGCATCAGGACTGTCAACTGCATCATGTTGTGGAAAACACAACAACAACAATAACAAAAATAATATTACGCATCATCAGCTTCATCATCATCATTTAACCTGTCTGAAATCAAGGCAGAAATACCACCAAGCTACATCAATTATGTGATTTCACTGGTACATTCTCATAAAGGTATAATCAGGATCTATCAGTAGTTCTTATCAGCTCAGTATATTAATGTCCGTTCATCATGCTAATGTAATCCCAGCAAATTTGGTTGCCTGGTGGGTCTTTTATTACCATGAAAAATAGGTAAAAATGAATCGTCAGGTTGGTGTTGGAAGTGCATATATACTGTATGTCCTCTATGTGTGTGTGTGTGTGTGTTTTCCATATTTAGTAATTTATGGTCCAGCACAAAAGTGGTGCACGTGTTGTTGCATTCTATCGCCTCTGTGTCCGATTTACATGGCACAAATTATTACTATATAAAAGCATCATAAAAGCAGAATCAGATGAGTTACTGGATGTTTGTCCAAAACAATCAAAAGATTCAACTACAGTATATTTTGTTTTTGTTATATAAGTGGTTAAACTTTCAAAAAAGTGAAAGTTTTAATCATTTCATCATTATTCTTTATGGACTGAATCTGTCACGGACGGGTTGATTAGGACCCGAACGCAGGCCAGGACACAGTGGTAAAATGGTCAAACAAGCTTTATTTACAGGGGGGAGGGGGCACACAAAGAACATGAGGAACACGGAGCACACGAGGGACACGAGGGCAGCCCTCCAGGACTGCGGAGGGCGCAGGGAACAGGGGCGGCCCTCCAGGGCGCAGGGAACAGGGCCTCCAGGAGATACGAAGCTGGAGCGGCCCTCCAGGAGACATGAAGCTGGAGCGGCCCTCCAGGACGCAGGGAACAGGGGCGGCTCTCCAGGAGACACGAAGCTGGAGCTGCCCTCCAGGAGACACAGAACACCAGCACACGACGAGGAAGACGAACAGACACGCTGACAAGACAAGCAGACAACCTCACAACACAAACAGACACCCTGGCACTGATAGGCAGGCGCAACCTGCTTAAATAGGCAGCACGATGTAAATTGCCTACAGGTGCACCTGCCAGCAGTGCCAGCTGCCACCAATTGTGCCCCACACCACCCCCTGCAGGACAATGACCGACAACCTAGAAACCCTGACAGAATCTTGAACTAGAGCATCTTTAAGTTAGTGAAAGTAGAGAGCCGTTGAAACATTAGTGTAATAAACAGCAATTTCCTATGACAAGTGTCCACAGCACAAAGAGCAGTCATTCCCTTCCTGACTGCTTAATACCAGCCTAGTGTCAGACATGAATCAGATAAGAAGGAGCAGATCATTTGTGTCCATCATGAAATGTCTTTAGTGACACTGAAAATTAAAGCAAAATCATTCAACATGCAAATTCTTAACAATCCTTGTCCATGGGGAAAAAAACCCAAGTCAAAACAACATTATGTGGGTGCTGAAAAACCCAGATTATTTCATCATTAAATGACACCTCTTAATCTGAATTATGTAGTGGTGGGGGTATTTCAAAAGATTTTACTTAGCCGAGAGCTGAGAAAAAAGAGAAAGAAATAGAGTTATTTTTTTTCCCCAGACCTCATTTTATCTAAACATGCTTTTTCTGTTGATTGGAATCTAATTAATAGAAAATTACATATCAGTGAGACTATGTTCCAAAATATAACTTGTATTTTCATGTGTTTCATACATTCAAACTTGTGCATCTGTTTCTTTATGTGGTCAGGATTGAGAAAAAGATGGTTTATGTTTATGTAGATTTCAGATTTTTCACATCATATTTTGCTGCCCCTCTCTGTGCACTAAATAAACTATTGGTGCTGCAAAATTTACATTTTTGAAGTGAATAAATCTGGTTCACCAAGCTCAAGCAGACCAGCTGTTCAATTCCAAATCAGTCTTTTGTGCTTTCTTTTAACTTCCATCTTCTGACTGATTTAAATCACTGTCTACGAATACAAAAATAGTTCCAGATGCATTTACCCTCAACAGCAAACCCGAGGGTAAATGTATTCAAACTTTCAGGAGAAATCGTGTAAACGTGACTAACTGTAATTAAACTATTTTAATCCAATTAACTTGCTTTTCTGCGACACAAACACACTTTAAATGTGACATATTATGCTCCTTTTGTGCCAGTTACATAGTTTGTTGATGTCAAAATTAAATGTTAGTAATGTTCTTTGGTTGAAAACACTGAGGGATTAAGCAGGGTCCGACTCTAGACACACCAGTTTCATAAAGCAACTGTAAGCTGTCAAACTCACAGTTTTCAGTTTCAGAACAGGGTTTAAGAGTTTGTTCAATCAACTCTGAGTCAAGTTTCGTCAAGGTAAGCTCGAGCATGAGGATCTAAATGGCCTTTACAATGGAACACAGCTTCAGGACCAGGACATAGAAGAAATCCTGGAATCCACTTAAATTCAAATTCAAAGTTAGAAAACATGTGTCTTTTTTGTGAAGTGATTATTGCCAAACAATAATACTTTGCATGCACCAAATGCAAGCAGAATGGATAAGAATGTTCATTAAAAGGCAGAATAAAATGGAGAAAAAGTGTTTTATCAGTTGTTTTTGTGGTCATGCACATGATTTATTTTAATCATCATTTATTTTATTAAAATCTGATTGGCCTCTATTTTTTAAAGGCATTTACGTTAAATGTGTTGTACATGAGATGTTAAAGCTTAATGTGGTAACATGTTGATTGATGTTTAATATAATATCTACTTCAGGAGAGCTTCAGGTTCACAGTGTAATCAAATGCATCAAAACTCCACCAAAAGCATCACAGAATTTTATTTTGAAGTTTCTTTTGGGCACTTCCTGTGTGCATGTGAGATGCTTGCGCCATACTCCTACATCGCCACAGTGGAGTTGGAAATATTAATGTCTGTATATGCAGACTGTAAAGATAGAATAGCGAATGTTAGCTGTAGACATAAATACAGTACAATAATATTCTTTTCAAAAATTCTATGTGTACCGCATGTAGTATGTACTTCGGGCCAATTATCAGTTTTCTTTGCATATGCTGTGTTAGGCCACAATAACAGTAGTTGAATATTGAGATTCTTCTTTCAGCATTTAAGTTTTGAGTTTGCAGATTCATATTAAGGGGGGTATGTTTAATAATTGAGCAATGACCCATACAAAGGAGAGCATAATGGAAAATAGAGCAAAAATGTAAAGAAAGTGGTTAAAACACAGTTCAGATCACAGATCACTTTGACTTTTTTTTAACAAACTTGACTTTCCTGTCACCAGTGCTGAAGGATAACTGTTACGTTTGAATGGTGATTTCGGAGCAAGTTGCCATTGATTGTTGTTTATCCACATGCCGATCAATAACTGCAGTTGGTTGTTTTTATTTCTAATTAAATTGGGTCTCTTGAGTGCTGTTGAACTTTTCCAGTTGGAAAACCATCTCTTCTTCATGCATCTTTTAAACCCATGTTCATACACCTTTCACCTTCTTTATCCCATTTGCGTTAAGACAACTACGCCGTGGGCTTTTGCTCGGGTTGTTTGACATTTAACACAATCTGACAGCTGGTGCTGAAAAAGCAACCATCAGAAAGTACTCTGAATTCCCCAACATATTTTAAACAATGACTCTTAATTTTGTAGTTTGCTTTGTTGCTTGGATGTCCTGAGAATATCTTCTGAAATGATAACTATTTGGCATTTGACTGTGTGAACTAGTACATTCAGGATTAGTTATTAGGGACTCATGAACTAAGAACAGACTTGCTTCTAATTCTTTTAAAATATGTGATTGAAAACAATAGACTGATGACATCTGTCACAGAATTACACATTGCTGCTTTAAATCCTGGTTCTATTTAGATTCTAAGAAACAAGTTATGCTGCTAACAGACTGACCTGGTCAACACTGCACTTTTAAAATTGTGTAGCGTTACACAATTTTAAAAATGCATTGTTGACCAGGTCAGTCTGTCAAAAATACATCTAACAAAACATCTCAATGTTCACTTTCACAACTTAAATAGTGAAACATCATATTCAACATGTATAGTCCTTGGTTGGTGACTGTAACATTCCAGCTTAATGAAGAATAACGGAGGACAAGAAAAATATTTGCTGAATATTTTACGGTCATTAGGATAAAAATATGAGAGGCAGGATTTGTAGACAGTAGCCTCATGAATTATTGGTGGAAGGAATTTTAAAACCACACTTAATGTACCTTCGAACAGATGACCCGCAAGGGACAACAGGCTTCCTGTCTCTCGCACTGAAGCATATTCATTTGAGATTAACTTGTCAGCACAGCACCCTTAGCGAGTTGTGAAGTAAAAATTCACTTTATTAAACTTGATTGCGATCTTTTGAAGCTTAAGATTGATCAAATAAAATCAATCTTATGTTATGTCCAACACCCAGCCTCAATTTTCTAAAAATTGAATACATTAATTGTTCACTGTTATATTGGATATAAAACTCATTAACTAAATATTTGATTAATTATTTTTGTGTCCTACATTTACTTTGACATTATTGGTCTTGTATATTCACCCTCACCTCTTAATGTCAGGGTATATAAAAGTAAAAACTGAGAACCATTAGACCTTGTCCTGATGTCAAAATCAAAATCAAATATATCTTTATTTATATAGCGTCTTTTACAATCAAAATTGTTTCAAGGCGCTTTCCAGAGTCCGAGTCCCAGAGCCTAACCCCAGACAAGCAACAGTGGCAAGAAAAAACTCCCCCTTAAAGGGAAGAAACCTTGAGCAGGACCAAGCTCATGCAGGGGGACTCTCCTGCTGATGGCCGGCTGGGTAAAGAGAGAGGAGAGGGAGAGGAGAGGAAACCATGACCCAGTGGGGTGACAGAGGCCTGTCAGGTGATCATGTTTCCGGACCCCGGCAGCCTTGGCCTATAACAGCATAGCTAAGATGTGACCTAACGATTAGACGACCCCCCCAAGTATGATAATTTGTCTATCTATGATAGGGACTGGAACTACAGAATTAGTAACAATAAGCTTTTTCAAACTGGTATCTATCAGATAAATATGATCTAAACCAGTCTAGTGCTGTCCCTTTAATCCCAATCACATGTTCCAGTCTATGTAACAGGATGCTGTGATCAACTGTATCAAAAGCAGCACTGAGGTCCAGCAGAACCAGCATAGAGACCAGTCCATGATCTGAAGCTATGAGAAGATCATTAGTGCAGTGCTGAAAAGAAACCTGGGGTTGCTCTTATTTTCCTCAATTAGAGAAGAAAAATAAGCTGTTCTAGCCTTGCGAAGGGCCTTTTTGTACACTAATAAACAGTATTTCCAGGCTACATGATAGCTGTCTATTTTACAAGAATGCCACTTCCTTTCCAGTCTTTGCACTTTCTGCTTGAGGGTCCTGATATGTGAATTATACCAGGGGGCACACCTCCTCTGATTTACTATTTTCTTTTTCAGGGGGGCAACAGAATCAAGTGTGATTCTCAGTGAGGTTGCTGCACCTTGCGCAATAGAGTCAACCTCAGCAGGGCTAAGATTATAATGATTTATCCCTAGGGAAACACACAGTGGTCCTGGGATTAGCACATGGATCACTTCCTTAAACTTAGCTACAACATTATCTGAAAGACATCTGCTATAGTAAGACTTTTTTCTGAGAATAGAAGAATCCTTAATCATAAATGTGAAAGTCATCAAAGAATGGTCTGACAGGAGTGGGTTCTGAGGGAACACTGACACATGTTCTACCTCAACACTATAAGTCAGGACTAGATCTAGGATGTGGTTGAAGCTATCAGTTGGTTGGTTTATCTGCTGGAGGAAACCAACTGACTCAAGTAATAAAATGAAGCGATTTCTAAAGCTGTAATTTACAACGTCTACATGGATATTAAAGTTCTCCAATGATAATGACTTTGTCCTTTCTAAGGACCAAGTCAGATAAGAAATCAGAGAACTCAGGTAAGAACTCTGAATGTGGTCCAGCAAAGGGCCGATATACAACTACAAACAAAAGTGGCTTTTCTGTCTTCCAGTTAGGATGGGTGATGCCAAGAGTCAGACTTTCAAATGAACTGGAGACATGTTTTGGTCTAGGATTAATTAATAACTTGGAGTGAGAGATTGCTGCCACTCCCCCCCTTCAACCAGTAACACAAGGAATATGATAATTAAGATGGGTAGGAGGAGTAGATTTGTTTAAGCTAACATACTCCTCCCTTCTGAAGCCAAAATAAGACAAAATAAGTCAATGTGATGATCCGCTATCAGGTCGTGCACTAACAGGGATTTACACAAAATAGATCCAATATTTAACAGTCCACACTTAATTGTGATATTAGTTTCTCCAACTTGTGCTTTGGTATTAATTTTAATAAGATTATGGTTATTGACCGCTCCCCCGCTCTGTGCTTAGTGCACTTTTAATCGTGGAACAGAGACTACCTCTATAGTGTTAAATATATTATTGTTGGTGGATGAGTGTTCTATGGAAGCAGCAGAGAGGTGTGTAAGACTACAACTCTGCATCCTGGTCTGGACCCTGGATTGTCAGGTCACTTTGGGTCTAATAAAATTAGCCAAATTACTAGAAATGAGAGAGGCACCATCCCGTGTGGGATGGACACCGTCTCTCCTAATCAGACCAGGTTTTCCCCAAAAAGTGCTCCAATTGTCTATAAAGGCCACCTGGTTTTCGGGGCACCACCGTGACAACCAGCGATGAAGCGACGACATGCGGCTAAACATCTCATTGCTGGCCAGATTGGGGAGGGGACCAGAGAATGCTACGGAGTCCGACATCATTTTTGTGTAGTTGCACACCGACTCCAAGTTAATTTTGGTGACCTCCGACTGACGAAGCCGGGTGTCGTTGGCTCCGACGTGAATAATAACTTTACCAAATTTACGTTTACGTCTCGCCAGCAGCCGTAAATTTGCTTCTATGTTGCCCGCTCTGGCCCCCGGAATGCACTTGACTATGGTCGCTGGAGTCGGCTTCACGTAGCGCAAAACAGAGTCGCCAATTACCAGGGTCGGTGTCGCCGAGTGGGGAAAAACAGTTAGCTACAGGAAGCGGTTGGTGGTCCACCGTGGGCCTTTGGTTTGGGCTACACTTCCTGCAAACCCTCACCCAACCGCCCTGGCTAGCCGGATGCTCGGCTGCTGCCGGGGGACCGCTAGCTGAAGCTACGCTAGGCGGCTCCGCAGCAGCTAGCTTCTCCTGGCTACCTGACACAACTCCAGCTAACTCCAAGCTGCAGAACCGCGTCTCGAGCTCGCTAAGTCTCGCCTCCATAGCTGTAAATAAACTATACTTTCTGCACCTATTCCCTTCACTAAGGGAGGCAGAGGAGTAACTAAACATTTCACACGCTGAACAGACAAAGACACCGGGTGAAACAGATGGTGAGGCCATGCTAACGCTAATAATCGGCGAAGCCCTGTATTTGTTTCATATGGGTTGTTTCTCAGGTGTTCAACAGGTGACTAGAATGTCCCAAGTGTTCAAATTTTAAGTAAAGTGAATACAACACACCAAGTGTTCAATATTAGGTGAATACAACACCCTGTGCACAATGCAACCAACGAACGATTGAGAAGACAGGAAGTGACGCAATACGTTACCAGGTCATGAACTGGAATCAGAGGAGAGGGAGATCGTCACTACAGTTCCTGAAAAATGTGTTCCTGCAAAGAACAGCGCAAAGATGTTCCTATTGCACAACTTTCTGCATATTTACCATTGATCAAAAAGACATAAAGCCATATGGCTTCATTATTACAGCATATCACCATCTTCTGCAACTATCTGCAGTTACAGTCTCGACTTGTAAAATTCCTAGTTCTTGAATGACCTGGCAATGTTCCGTGACTTGATGCTATCATGCATGTTAATATCTAATTAAAATGTATTTAGCAAACATGCATTTATGCATGTGGAAAAAAGTATTCCTCAATTAAATGTACAGCTTGTATGTTCAAATACACCCAACTTTCAGTGCTTTGGCTTTTGATAGAAATTTCAGACTTCTGGGCCATGCTTGAGCTACTTTGGGGGATGCTGCTATATGATATTGCTGCATTTATTACGACTACCTACTGTTGTTCATCTACTGCTAGTCATTCAGCTAACATCACTTATTTGGTCTTGATCATCTGCTTGTCAGAGATTAATGGCAAATGGACTCAAATGAAGAAAATATTGGGTATAGTTCTTCAATCTATATTCCAATATGCTAAGGCAAATCACTTGAGTTTATTTTGACAGACATTTTTGATTTACTAATCCCATCTCCTCTCTTCAATCGACCTCTTCCTTTCGTGACTGACATGGATGTCATTGAAAATAGAAAGAGTAGACTGGTTTTGTCTTTTTATTCAGCTGAAAACAAGCAAAAAAAAAAAATCACATTTCTCAAACCTTCACATCAGGTCAATGTGTTTAATAACTGTTTCCATTTTTCGAGAGCTACATGCTACTCATTTAATCCACACACCATATACAATTTCAACTTCTTTACTGTATGGCCTTGACCATGGCAATCTATCACATAGTGGCTCAAGTAGACTCTAGAGAGGTTATTTATGAGAAATTGAAAGCATCACTCGCAGAAATGACATTGTTGTTCCTGCAAAGAAAATCACATCCACAAGTAAAATTTAAAGTCCATTGGTCACAACAAATTTCCCTCTCAGCTTGTTGCCATACCAACATCGTCCACAACTTTTGTTAAGTGTGTTGCACCAATTAAAGTCAGGCACTGTGGAAAAAAGTCATGTTGCTTGCACAGCCGAGGGACAGAAGAACAGATTGACCATCTCGACGTTCGTGACCATGGGGCAGAATACGGCATACGTCCAAGGAACATACAGCCATAACCCAGATAGATAAAACAAAAACTTTAATGCATACTAAGTTAGGATAATGCATGAAATGCATAAACTCTGCACCTTGTTGTCTCTGTATTACAATCTGTGCATAGATTCTCATGTGATATTTGCTATGTAGTAAAATAAAGGAAAGGCAGCATGGATGATAATTTTAACATAAATGTTGTCTGTATGTACATCCGGTATTTGGTGATTACTGCATATGAAGTTTATCAATTTTTTAAAATGAAATGTATGCTCTACTTTGCAAATCTGCACATATTTTATTGGCTTAATTCCACATGTTATTGAGCTGCTCTGATGCATCTATATGGAAAAGATACAAATTTGTGACCTCATCTGAGAGCAATCATGGTGGAGTACCACAATTCCTCATGGCAGTTATTTGGCTGACATGATATGGCGAGGATATGTGGTATTTGGTCATATCCGGTTGTGTTGGGGCTGTCATGACACACTCATCCAGAAGTGATAGCTACCTCAAGGACAGGTCACTGTCACAAGGACAGGTCACTGTCACAATTCTTTCTTATATGTAATCCATTTGGGGAATGCTTTGGGTTTGGCAGCACCTTGCTGGCTGTTACTGCATTGTACAGAAGAGAGGTTTAGCACATAATCCATTTTGACTTTAAACTTGATTTCATATTTAGTTTACTGACTGTTAATGTTAATTTACAGTTGGGGTCAACCGTGAATGCCACATTCAAGCCTTAAGTTGTGCTCTTAGAGGTAACTTAATTATTTCACCATTTGTTGAAAATGTATTAATTATTGCTGCAGCATTAAAATACTTGCATAATCAGTGCTCATATACACTAACACCATAATACTGAAAATAATCAGTGCTCATATACACTAACACCATAATACTGAAAAAAGTTCCTTTAATACTTGTTTATTTACTGTTTACATTGTACTGTTGGGAATCAACACTTACACTGCTGATTATCAATTTCTTATGCCTTTTTTGGGCCTGAAACTAAAATTAAAAAGTTAATCAATGACCTCTAGAGGGCATTCAGGACTGGCCAGATACAAGTTCAAAGTTCAGGAGAAATCCTGTAAATGTGACTAACTGTTAATTAAACTATTTTAATGAACTTGCTTTTCTGCAACAAGTATACATGTTTGTATTTGACACATTTAAGATTTTAAAAAAAAATCTTTGTTCAAATCAAATCGAACAGCTAAAGCGAATGGTGTTGGACCATTGAAAGTTTAGCTTCAGTGAGAAAACAATGTGAAATTCTGTAATAAATGCATTGATGACTTTCTCTGAAGAGTCCCTGGCAAGGTCAGACAGCAGCTTCTTCAACTGGATTCCAAAGACTTCTCAACTTAACAAAAAATATAAATGAAGCTGCTGCTTTTCTGTAATCTGTCATAATGTGAGGGTAGCTTTGAATGTGTCTTTAATTTAAATGACAGGTTCATACACACCATAAAAAACAAAACTGTGCAAAAGACATTACAAATGAGTGGAAAAAGTATTGTGGTCTCAAGATTTACAGCTGTATTAACTATCCAATATAAATAAATAAAGAAAATACAAGCTCACAAATGCACTAGCAACAAAAGTACTGCTTTTTAATTTAAAAAAATATATAAATATATCAGTTACCTAGTGTTCAAATGAATATTGAAACCAATTAATGTGATCATCAGTTCTCCACCTACATGTCCTAATTTTTTTTTAGCATGATTGATAATCTGAAATGTTGCAGCTCAATGACAGCGTTCCTCTACATTCTGCCACATGAAACCACCTTCAGGTTGAACATATTTTAGTACATACAAGTTCATGGTTACTAAAGTAAAGCATTTTTAAACGGTGTACTGGTTGTGGGATGAAAAATGGCTGCAACTACAAGTCCTTTGGGTAACTCCGTTGGCATGGCAACTAAGCAATGTGCCGAGCCAGCTGAAATGATAGTATATATCATCAATATATTCTTAATGTTCATCCCACTGCAACAGTTCTGGTAAACTACATGTGGGATCCACCCATTCTTTCTATGCACACGTCTCTACATCAACTTTACTGTCTGTTGCTCAGCTGGTGAAATATATTGGAAGCACAGAGGATTTGGGATTACACCAACGGTTCTTACTCTCCCAACAGAGGGAACACATTAAAGAGGAACACTGAAATTGGCCATATGTACAACTGTTACCCACAATATGTGCAAAAAAAAAGTGTATTTCCTGTTATTAAAGCTACTTTCATACAAGAGGTGAAAATTACTGCAGTGATATCCTTGATGAAAAATTCAGCATCCTCTTTCATTCTATTCCCTGGCTCCTGTCTATTTCCTATTAAAGTTCAGGGACTCTGCCCAGAATGTGACTTTGTCAGTGTTGCCAAACTAGGTCTCCAGTGTTTGTGTAGCTCCTTTCTGTTATAACCCTTTCTCTACAGTTGGTGTAACCTTGTCTGTCTGGCACAAAGGCATGCCATTATGCCTGGTTTCAGCCACCTTTTTACAGTATTATTCTTGTAAAGACATTAGGCAGTGAAATTATTTTATTTTATATAACCCTCTGGATTTAATCTGCCCATTTGATTTTAATGCATTTTTTTCCTCAATTTCAGGAGACATTTACACAAGTTAACAGTAAAAAGACACCCTTATACATTCAAAAACTGTAACATGAAGAATGATGTCTGTCAGTTATTTGCAGATTTCCCCCCCACTTCTGGTTTTGGTCCCATTTTGGCACCACTCACTCACTAGATCTAAATATTGTTGATATAATTGTAATTGCTAACCATTTGTTTCTGTACAGAGCATATTTCTTGATTGGAGGAAGCAAATGTTATGTTAGGAGTGGCAGACACAAACTGAACCCCAAAAAGCAGACACACACAGGGCTGAGGAGATTTGACCAGACCTTACTGAAAATGTGGCAGTAGAATCCCACTAAAAACCAACATTACAATATCTCTTCGTCAGCGCAGGCTGGGAGGCATAAACAAGCAGGCACAAAGGGTTGAATAACCAATTGGCAAAGATGGAATTGGGAGCAGTCTTTTAAAACAGCAGGCAGGTGTAGATGATTAACTGGAGACGAGTTCCAGGTGTGTAGATCACAAGACAGGAGTGAACCAGGAAGCAGCCCCGCCCAGCCTGGAAACAGACAAGGGAAACACAGACAAGGAACAGAAGGGAAGGGGGGAGAGAGCACACTAAGGGAAACTCCTAACATGTTATCTCTTTTACAAGCTTATACTTTTTTTTTAGAACAGATCAGCATGTTTTATCAACAATTAGTACAATTGTATTAAATAGCATTTGACATCTAATCCATGTATTAGATATGCAAATATCTTCATACATCATACAGTTACATCTTAAAATTATTCTAATTTAATTATGTACTGTTGAATGCTGTTTAAATTTAAAGCCATTTATCAAGTAATAGAAATACTATAGCTAGAATGACAAAACATTTGGTTCTTATTTCTCACTCTCTTTAACTTTCCACAGACATAATTCCATTAGCATCTGGCTGAACCACATCATGCTGTGGATGAAGTGGAGGATGGTGAGCGACTCCCTGCGTGGACGCAGAAGGAGAATGCCCTGTTCTCTGTGGTTTCTCCTGCTGTTTGCGGCTGGAGGTCTGGTTCTCTTCATCCACCAGCGGGATCTGTCAGATATTGTCCAGCAGCAAGGCCCAGGTTAGTCTTTGTTTTCCCCACAAACAGCTAAATACTCATAATGGCTAATTGTGCTGCTGTATTTTTCTGAAATGAGTCATGTTCCCTATGTAAAATGAACCAAACTTCACTTGAACAAGGATAAGATTAACATCAGAAAGGTTTGTTCAGTTGTAGTGACTCGGATTTGAGCCACATCTACTGTAGAATTTGCCTTCTATCAGTTTGTTCTGTTGTAGTATGATACGGTACCACGTGCACATCATTCATAGACGCATATTGGAGGTGGTTGGACCTGATTACACCTTTAAGTGACCTTCAGGCGTTGATTTCTCTCTTTGTGGACAGAGCACTTTCGCCTGTTTTTGGTCGTAATCGTCATAGCACATTAGCTGATAATGGCTGTAAATAGAGGACACTTTGATAGGATATGCTCCTATTATTATTATTATTATTAGCAAAATCAGTAGAATGCATTTTCAATGTTAATCTGACATCCCTCACAATCTCCCCATTAGTGTCACGGACTAGACAAGCACCCAAATGCGAGACCAGAGTTTGGCTGAACACCGCTTTATTGTCAGAAACAGACAACAGACAGGATTCACCGGGGAGCGAGCAGAATAGAATAGTTGGGGCAGGCAAGGTCAAGATCGGGCAGAAGGCAGACAGAATTTACCGGGGAGCAGGCAAAACAGAATGGTCAGGAACAGGTAAGGTCAGAACCAGGCAGGCAGGCAAACAGGAATACGCTGGAAAGTCATCTGAACACGAATAACGATCTGGCAGGGAGCAGGTGTGCCTGGCACGACCTACTCTCCTGGGTCGCGAAGGCTGATCCGGGTGTCTGGAGTGAAAGTCACGAATTAGATTTTTGTCCAGGACGTGTCGTGCCGGTACCCAGGCCCTCTCCTCAGGTCCATAACCCTCCCAATTAACCAGGTATTGGAGACCCCTGCCGCAGGGATCGGGAGTGCAGGAGCCGACTGACCGTGTACGCCGGGCCCCCATCCACTAGCTGCGGAGGAGGTGGGGCCGGGCGATCCGGGACCAGTGGGCTCTCGTGGGCAGGCTTGATCCTAGAAACGTGGAAGGTGGGGTGCACGCGCATTGACTGGGGAAGCTGGAGTCTGACTGCCGGGCTGATGACTCTGACGATGGGGAATGGTCACACGAACCGCGGGACACCTGTGTGTGTCTGCTTTTTGCTTCCTGGAATCACCCCTAAGTGGCAGGTCCTGCGTGGATAGCCACACACGTTGTCCCACACTGTATCTGGGGGCTGGGGTCTGGTGCCGGTTGGCCGCCGCCTCGTACCGGGCGCCCGCCCTCAGAAGATTTGCCCGAGCCTGGGTCCATGTCCGCCTGCAGCGGCGGGCATAAGCTGCTGCAGAGGGACAAGATGCTTCATCTGATTGTGCCGGGAACAGAGGGGGTTGGTATCCGTAGTCACACTGGAATGGTGACATTCCCGTCGCCGAGCTGATCAAAGAGTTGTGGGCGTACTCGACCCAGCCCAGAAAGGTTGACCATGTGGCCGGGTCCTGTGTCGCCATGCACCGGAGGGCCGTCTCCAGGTCCTGATTCCTCCTTTCTGTCTGGCCATTGGTCTGCGGGTGGAATCCTGAGGGCAGACTGGCGGGTGCTCCCAGATGCCCGCAGAACTCTTTCCAAAAGATAGAGGCAAACTGAGGACCCCTATCTGAAACTACACTCTCCGATAGGCTGTGAAGCCGGAAAACGTGCTGGATCACTAGTTGGGCAGTCTCCTTTGCCAACAGCAGCTTGGCCAGTGGCACAAAGTGAGCCATCTTGCTAAACCTGTCGATGATCGTCAGAATGGCTGTGTTCCCAGCAGACTGGGGCAGTCCGGTGACAAAGTCCAGGGCAATGTGCGTCCAGGATCGATGCGGGACCAGCAGTGGTTGCAGTAGCCTGGCAGGGGCTCGGCGTGGCCGTTTCTGCTGGTTGCAGATGGGGCAGGTGTTGACAAACTCCTGGACATCCTTCTCCATGGAGGGCCACCAAAATCTCTGCCTCAGCAGGCCCGCCGTCCGACGTGTTCCAGGGTGGCAGGCCAGCCGTGACGCTTGGGTCCACTCCAGGACCTCTGTCCTGAGTGAGGCAGGTGTGAAGAGCCGGTTGCCAGGGCAGGTGCTAGGTCCAGGTTGACTGGCAGCCGCCCTCTGGACTCTCTCCTCGATTCCCCAGGTTATTGCTGCCACGATACACGGGGAGGGAAGAATGTTCTCCAGGGGCTTCCCAGGGCCTTCATCCTCCTCCCCCGCGAACTGCCGGGAGAGGGCGTCTGCCTTGCCGTTGCGGGACCCTGGGCAGTAGGAAAAGGTAAAGTCGAACCGAGTGAAAAACAGTGACCACCGAGCCTGCTGGGAGTTCAGCCTCTTGGCTGTTCGAATATATTCCAGGTTGCGATGGTCTGTCCACACGATGAAAGGCAGCGTAGCACCCTCCAGCCAGTGCCAGCTTGACGGCAAGCAGCTCCCGATTTCCCATGTCGTAATTCCTTTCCGCTGGTGTCAAGCAGCGGGAAAAGAACACGTACGGGTGCAACTTCTGGTCCTCCTGAGTCCCCTGTGACAGCACCACTCCCACCCCCATATCAGAGGCGTCCACCTTAACCACAAACTGGCGACTGGGGTCTGGCAGTTGCAGAATGGGGGCAGTCGCGAACCGCCTCTTGAGCTCCAGGAAGGCCGCGTCTGCCTCTGGAGTCCAGGCAAACCCTTTCTTGGTGCTAGTAAGCGATGTGAGTGGGCCTGCTGCGGAGCTATAATTTCGAATAAAGCGCCGGTAGAAATTAGCGAACCCCAGGAATTGCTGCAGCTGTTTGCAGGACTCGGGACGCGGCCAGTCCACGACCGCCGAGACCTTCCCCGGGTCCATCTGGATGTTCCCTGGCGCAATGATGAAGCCTAGGAAGGACAAACGACGGGGCATGAAACTGGCACTTCTCGGCTTTTACGAACAGCCGGTTGTCCAGTAGTCGCTGTAGAACTGCCCGCATATGCTGCACGTGCTCTTTGAGTCCTTTCGAGAAGATCAAGATGTTGTCCAGGTAGACAAAGACAAACCGGTCTAACATGTCCCGGAGTACGTCGTTAACTAAGGCCTAAAAGACGGCCGGTGCATTGGTCAATCCAAAGGGCATTACAAGGTACTCGTAGTGGCCGGCCGGGGTGTTGAACGCCGTCTTCCCCTCGTCGCCCGCCCATATGCGAACCAAGTGGTAGGCATTCCTTAAGTCCAATTTCGTGAAGACAGTTGCCCCCTGGAACAGCTCGAAGGCGGAGGCGATGAGAGGAAACGGGTACCGGTTCTTCACGGTAATTTCATTGAGCCCCCGGTAGTCGATGCAGGGATGCAGAGACTTGTCCTTTTTCTCCACAAAGAAGAACCCCGCACCTGCGGGAGAGGAGGACGGTCGGATCAGCCCGGCAGACAGAGAACTGGAGATGTACTCCTCCATGGCCTTTCGCTCCAGTTCAGAGAGGGAGTAGAGTCTTCCCCTGGGTGGTGCGGTGCCTGGGAGGAGGTGAATCGCGCAGTCGTACAGACAGTGCGGTGGAAGGGAGGTTGCCCGGGCCTTGCTGAATACCTCGGCAAGGTCGTGGTACTGCTCCGGAACCCCGGCCAGATCAGGAGGCGTGACGTCAGAAGTCAAGGTCCCCCTCAGGGCTGGCGCTGGTACTAGGCAGGACCGGTGACAGTCTGCTCCCCACCCCAGGATCTCCCGTGTCTCCCAGTTGAGTTGCGGGTTGTGACGGCAGAGCCACGGGTAGCCCAAGACCAAGGGAAAGTGCATCCCCTCCAGGATGTGGAAGCGTGTATCCTCCCGGTGATTGCCCTGAAGCAGCATTGTTACCACCATGTTGCCACCATTGCGTCCTTAATGTGGGCTGCTAATCTGTGCAGAAAAGTGTCCACTAATGCGGCAGGGCTCCACTGGCTCCGGCTGGCCAGGGTGCGGAAGTCAATAGAGTAATCCGACACAGACCTCTCTCCCTCGCGGAGCGCCAGCAGTCGACGTCCTGCAGAGGACCAGGAGTTCCCCTGCCCAAACATCTTGTGGAGTTCGGCAGCAAAAGTGGAGCAGGCCTCCGATTGACGCTCCCACTCGGCTGTTCCCCAGAGCCATGCCCGTCCGGTGAGATGCATAATGGTGTACGCTACCTTGGCGGCCTCAGTAGTGAACGTGCGGGGGAAAACAGCAGCAGAATAGAATGGTCGAGATCGGGCAGAAGGCAGTCAGAATTTACTGGGAAGCAGGCAAAACAGAATGGTCAGGAACAGGCAAGGTCGGAACCGGGCAGGCAGGCAAACAGGAATACGCTGGAAAGTCATCGGGAACGAATAACGATCTGGCAGAGAGCAGGTGCGCCTCTGGGGACTAAAGAGGGGGCTAATTAGTGTCCTGATGCACAACAGGTGCGCGGGGCGAAGCGACTCACGGGCACGATTGCCCGCAGCTGTGATACATTAGATCCCACATAACCACACTGTGACCAGTGTCCAGAAAATAAGCCATAAATGCAAAATGATTTACATTTTTATTCTGCAGGAAATTATGAGCACTTCATTCTGATAAAAGATACATTTAGATTTGTGGTACAGACAAACTGCATGTCACATGTGCCAAAGTGCAGAAAATCTTAAAGATGTGATCCCATGGCTCCTTGCTCAAATAGTTCAGTAAATGTGGTACCTAACATGTCTGCCTATTCTGGTCAGAATAATGTCTGACTGTCAAGAACAAGTGGTTTGATCTGGGATACATTTTTAAAAAAAAATCAGTTATAGAACATCAGAGAAAACCTTCCACAGTGGCCTTTAACTTATTAATTTAACCAAATATTGAGGTTCAGACCGAGTATAAGTTTATGTCTTCTGTCACTGCGTTGCAGATTTCCATAAATTAAAAAAATGAAATATTTTCTCTGCCTTATTTAGCTGGCTTTGCTCCTTTTCTTATTATTTTCTTAGTATAAATGAATTACAAATTTTGAAATTCTCTAATTTAAGGCTTTCTGGATCGCAAATATTAACTACATTTACTGCTAAAGTGCTATTTAAAAGAGCCTACTGACAGTCTAAAAAACTTTTTAAATACTCATTTACACAGTCGTTTATATAACATTTAACCAGCTGTTAATTAATTACTAACAAAATACCGTCATCACCCAGAGTCCCGATGGGACAAGGGCGAAGAAAGCACTACTTTCCAAAGACTTGCTCTGGCATGGGATGCTCATCTGTGTAGATTCTCAACTGTACAGTGCCAGGAGGAATGCAAGGAACTGTACATTGGTGAAACCAAACAACCACTCCACAGAACAATGGCACAACATAGATCTGCCACTTCTTCAGGTCAGGACTCAGCAGTCCACTTACACCTAAAGGAGAGCTGGCACTCCTTTGAGGACAGGTACTGGCCAGACAAGATCGCTGGTTTGAGAGGGGTGTCAAGGAAGCCATCCATGTCAAATGGAAAAAAAACATCCTTAAACAGAGGTGGTGGGCTAAGGCACTTCCTATCACCCACATAAAATACAGTCCTCCATTCCTTCCAACAACAAACCAAAGATTCACACTATTTCAGGAGACCTGGAGACTCACCACCATGTGAGCCAGCAGACAAAGGGGAGAACGACCCCTACCAACGATTCTACCATCGACTCTCAGGTGACCACCCAGATCATTAGCATGCTAATGGTCCACAAGGGCTATATTTTCAAGCTCTGTCCCCAGTGAGTTCAGAACTGAAGAAGCCTTCTGGATAGAAGGTGAAACATCTTCAAAAGAGAAGAAAAACAGTCCAGTTGACACAGAAAACTTACCTTGGATGCGGAGGTCCTCTCTCATCCATTAAAGACAATGTAGTTAACATTTATGGTGGTGCAATATTGGTATATTTGTCACTTACAGTAATTTAATGATTTCTACCTCAATGATCAAAAACATTTTCATAAAAAAACATAGTAAATAACTTGTTTTGTGGCTAGGTATTATATTATTGTATTCATACACTGTATTCTGTTAGATTCAGCAAGGTTAAAAAAAATGCAGCAATATTTTATATAAGCAGATGTGTATAAAAGACAAACATATAAAGCCTCAAAATATATATATATATATATATATATATAATATATATATATATATATATATATATTTTTTTTTTTTTTACAGTTAACTTGATTATTTGGCTGCAGAGCATTTACAATTCACAAATGCAGCATGGATCTTTTTGGCTCACAGCTTTATGAAGCTTGGGGTTCAAGCAGGCATGGTGATAAAGTGTCCTGAGCACGTTAAACTAAGCTGTATCTTAGAAGCAAGAGATCATGCTTGTTTATGCCAAATTGGCCCATACCACACATCACAACAGATTGCTTTATGTGTCAATGTTTCGACTTGCAGATCATAAATCAGTTAACTTTTAGTATTGGAAACTGCATATTTATTTCAGCCCTTAAAGTGTTGGTGGATTTCTTGTTTTGAGAATATAGCAGTGTTGATCCATTGGGTTAGTTAGTTTTCTTCAGCCTATGCTGTCACTCTGAACATCTCGTTGGTATCTCGCTCAATGTTGTTATTCAGGTCAAAGAAAACTTTATCTAAGAACTAAACTGGAGTTCTTTTTTGTTTTGTTTTGTGTCCGATTGTTGTTGTTGTTTTGTTTTTTTATAAGACTCTTCACCTCTTATCCAAGAGGCTTTTTTCAGTTCAAAATGAAGTTCTAAAGGTCCAATTTATGGTATTGTACATAGCTGGACTGTTCCTACCATCTATTAAGTGATGAAAACTAGAATACTCAGGAAAAAATAGTCCACTAAGCTGTGACACTATCATGTGTCTGCAGTGCAGTGAATTATCAATATTACAGCACTGTCACATTTGACAGCAAAAAAATCCACTTAGTCAGAATAGAACCTTTAATATTACCATGATTGTCAGTTCCTTTCAGAGACATGACAGGAGAAACAAGAATGTCCCTGGTGATGAACCAAAAAACAAATTTAAGCAGTGACAAGTGTATTGAATATTCCTGCTACTACAGCTTGAATGATGTGGGTTTCAAAATTACATTAAGGTTGTTTTTTCATTACTAAAATAACTGAAAATGTGACAATATTTTGATGTTATTTATTATTATTGAAATTTTAGATGGTATCTTTTTATACAGATGGAACATTCTTTTAGTCAACATCATGTTTGAGCTGAGTTTGGCTCAGATACATAGTATATATTAGTTGGAATTATTATTCATCATTGTATACATTCTTGCATGGATTCCCTTGTAACTTCATTTACTTCCAAATAAATTAAATAAATGCAATGTAGGTTACATAGTTACTATTTGAGTGGCCCTTTTGCTTTTAATTAAAAAAAAATGCATCAAACTTTTTGTATGCGGTGCAAAATGCTCACATACTGAAGAGCGAAAATTCATTAATGCAGATTAAATTTTCAGCATACATACACCCAGAAGAAACTAGTATCTCCAAGAGATACTACAAACATATTTGCATATT
This sequence comes from Takifugu flavidus, assembly GCF_003711565.1. NCBI lineage: Eukaryota > Metazoa > Chordata > Actinopteri > Tetraodontiformes > Tetraodontidae > Takifugu > Takifugu flavidus. The sequence goes on from NC_079521.1 coordinate 3,959,810, forward strand.
TATTAAGCTATAGGTTTTTAATGTGACACTTCCCTTTTTTCAGCAGTCAAGCCAGACATGACCAAAGCACGTGTTCAACATCAAAAACAGGCCGACTCTTGTGATTACTATCAATTTTTAAGCTTCCACAGTAGCATTGGAAGTTTGTGCAAATCATTTTACAGTATCTCATTGTGGAATATTGAGATATGAATTTTAGTTTACTAAATCATGCATGAGAGCCTGTGTTCAGCCAACAGAGCCTCTGCACAGGTTCCCAACCCCCCTCTTGCTAAAACACAATGAACAAGCGCTATCTTTGCCTTAAGCAGTGGCGCTTCACCCTCACTGTAGTTCATATCTAATAGAGCTGAGTTATAATACATTGAGTGTCAGCTTTTATCTGCCTCCTCCTCCTTCTTTCCTCCTCCACCATCTATTTATTTGGCATGCTGTGAGCCTGAGAGCTCTCAGTCTCCAGTTTAGATGGCCTATGCGAGGGTAGCTGAGAAAACTGCAGTTTAACAGACAGGATTCTCCATGTGACCTTTCCCCAAACTATTGTTTAATAACTATTGAAGAAACAACAGCCTTTTTCTCAGAGGGATGAGATATTTCAAGAGGTAGAACTCCAGATAAATTGTCCACACAAATTCACACCTCAGGGTAGTTTGGACTATGGCAGTGTCTCCTTTAATTTAGTCCAGCGTCTGGTGCATCTGAATGACATTTAATTTTGTTTTTTCAGGATCTGAATAGTGTCTAGTCAAGTTTTCTTCCTGTTGTTAGGCCATCTAATAGCCCACTGAGTTCAGTTTTAACCCTCGCTTACACCTGTCCCGAAAAAATATAAAATAGCTTGACCTTGGAAAGAGGACTTTGACTATTTTTATATTTAATAGCCTTGAAATTGATATAACATTAAAATGTTTGATTTATAGCTATTACGGCAACCAAATGTGGAAAGAAAATGGGAAAATGTGCCAAAATTTGGATTTTTGATGTGTATTTGATGTTTTATATTAAATAAAGAATGGTTGCATGATGTCACTGACCTTTGCATTTGATTGCTGGTGTGAAAATTTAATAGAAAATTTAGGATTAAATGAAACAAAAGTGCTAAAGGTGGATGATGATTGGTAATTACTGATGGGATCAGGTTATATGAGGGTTATATGATGTGTGTCCACTTCATGTGGATGTTCAGGCACATGTAGAAATACACAGAAACTATTACACAGGTAAGAAACCACAAATTATTAAGCATTTAAAAAAAATGAATAAATAAAAAAAAAAGGTTCACTTTACTTCCTCCAAATGGCTGACTTAAGGGAGGCTGAGGATACAGCAGCTACGAGTTCAGTCGTCTGAACAGATTGACGAACATCTGCTGCTTTCTTCAGTAGGTACAGTAGAAGGGCATTAACTTGCGCTTTTTTGTGACTGCTTTCCCTATTCCTTTTTAGGTGTTTACATTTAGAGGTGCAGAATTATGACTAATAAAGATAAAAAATCCAAATGAAATTTGGTGCCGTATCCAGAGCTGCCCTGGCCTAATCAGGACCATACACAAAATTTTATTTAAAAGCCCCCCATCCCACACCAAAGACAGACACATTTTCAAATATGTCAATAAAGTAAATACTCAAGTTTTTATATGACAATGTGCTGATAAATTCAAGTAAACTAAACTCCACTTATAGAAGACTGATTGGTCAGATGCACTTGCTGTTAATTCATGGGTGTCAGTGCTCATTACGGCAGCGATGTGCATTGTTACTCTGCACGTTGCTAAAAATGTGTCCCCTTTGCCCCCTCTGGACCACAGGGCTCTACGCACAGCGCATATTCTGTCTTGAAAAATACTGTTGCCTGGTATTTGGGTACATCATGTGATTAAATGGAACATAGTAAATTCACCAACAGCCACAAGAGTCGTGTCCGTCAGGATTTGCCGAGTGACAATATAATTCTAATAATTATAATTGCATCGTAGTAGAATAGACAGATTATTTTAAATTAATTAGGGGAAAATACATAACAATATGAGTTTGATTATAAACAGGATCCAGATGCCCTCTTCACCCCCCTCATTTTAAACAGGATTTTTCACTTCCTGGTCATTTTAATACAGAAAATAAAGAGTAATAAAATAGCCAACTGGCTGTCACCCATCACTCTCAATCTTTCCACATGGAGACTGCCAAGACCTGTACATATTGTGCAATGCTTGTAGGTAAAATTTGATCTCTCTGTTAGAGGTCCGGTAATCCCTTAAGCCTTGTCTGCTTGCAAAATCCAATTTAGCTGCCTCTTAATGTAATTAAATTGTGCCGATGACCCTCACAGTAGTGCAAATGCACCATATTTGAATGTAAATCCTCCGTTGAGTGTTTGCTTGGAAAAGGCTTTTTCCATTCTTTCATCTGTGTGTGCAAATCCTGTTTCTGTTGTGTTGGCATTAAATCCACCGGTTCTCCCACAGAGGAGAGGTCATTTGAAAGAGAAAAAAATAACATCTCTATAAAGATTATTTTATATTAAACTAATCACATTAAAACATTTTCAATGTGGCATCATGGAGTGATTAGAATATTAAAGTTAAAAGTTGTTAAAGCTCAGAGTTGAGATTATTTGACATCTGGCATAGGTCAGATGTAAGTATCCCAGCAACTACAGCAATTCAGAAACAGCTGCTCCACATTCAGCTTTGCCTTCTTCCACTCATCTGTGTGAGCAGAGGACACCTTAGTGCCAGGGGCCTCTGGGATACCCAGAAAAATAAAAATAGTAAACGGGCAGTTTTAATGCATGGGTATCAGGTGCCTACATCACCGTCTCACAGGCCAATTCCAGACTTGCTCCATGTCAATTGGATTTAAAATGGAGCTGCTCAGAGGCAAAAGGAAGGTCATGTGGCTTTTCCATTAACATTAATGCCTTGAGTTATACCACAGGAGCCCTGAAACATAATCTGTTTACCCTACCACCTGATCCTTCTCACATATGCCAATCTATACAAATAGAATTTTATGTTGCATGAGAGGTTGGTACAATTACAATAGTGGATAGACTTAAAAGAAAGGTTTGGACCCTGTTGAATAAAGACTTTTGGTCAGATAAAATAGAAATCAATTCTATTTATGTTTGTTACCTGGAACTTTCATGTCATATTTACAAAGCTACAATTGATCTTGTTGGTTGAGGTAAAGTGAAAACCAGAAATATAAAAGCAAACATAGAGCACAAAAGAGGAAAGAGCCATGAGGGGGTTGATTAAAGCAAACAAAAATCCAAATTAGAATAATGTTGCAAAATCAAAAATGATGAATACAAAAGTTAGACCTTACTCTTCCTGTTTTATGCCTGATGGATTTAGGAGGGGGATGCCTGTCTTTGAATGGACTTTTTAGCAGCATGTAAAAAAAAAAAACATTGCATAATTCTGGCCCAGGAAAGAGTTCCAAGCCGTTTGCATCTTTAAAAATGTTTATACTCATAGTTTACAATAAATGTACAGAAACAGAAGATTAAACCTTGTGAATAATAGGAGATTGGTCAGGATTAGTCAATATGGTCCACACAATCTAAGCAATAGTTCTCAGCACTCACTCAGAATTTATGCCAGAGAGAAATAAGGCCATTCTAAAAGCAAAAGCTGGTCCAACCCAATAGTAAGATATACATTCAGAGGTGGCCTGTGAATAAATGTGGCAATACATTCTCCATTTATAATGTGTCAATGTTGTTGCCAGAGAAATTGAAATGTGGAATGACCAATAAATTATTTGCATTCCCACAATTCCAGATAATTCTTGTGCTTTGGCATTTAGCTTGATGAATTTTGTCTGAAAGTATTTATGTGATAAATGTAACAAAATAAAATTTTAAATTTAGTGGTAGCCACTCTTCGTCTGACTGTATTTTGACAAAATTACTGTGGAAGTAATCTCATCAGTCACATCTGATGTGTTGCATAAGCAGTAAGGATGTTCTAGTGTTGCTGCCACAGAGGTTGTCTATAAAAAAAATGTCCCTGTCAGAAAACCTTCTTTCGCTGCTGAAACACATTTAAAAACACCAGAAATCTCCATCTTAAACATCCCCAGCCACAGACAGAACCTTGTAGACCTGAGATTTGAAGCCATTTTTCAGTAGGGTTGAAAAGGGGGTGAACACTGTAGACAGGAAGAGACACGCAAAGGGAGAGTGGGAGGAGAAGGGTTATATAACCACAGAGCTTACCAAGGAGACCTCTACTGCATTGTGGTGCCGATGTTCAAGGTTTCTCAGCTGCTTATGAAAGGAAAATTATTCACGAGGAGTGATTGTTAGCAGGAAAAGCTACATGTTTTATTCAGCTGTTAAACAACAAACAGTCTTAGAATTTAAGGATTCCTTCTCCTGAACTCAAGGACAAAAACGCCAATGTCAAATCTCTTTTTAAAATGTAAATCACATAAAAACTTCTGAGCTGAAGCACAGAAAATAGTTTCGATAAATTAGCTCTACGTAGATTAATAACTGATTTGTGCAGTAATTTCAATGGCTTGTACAAAAGTAGTTTGGACAACCAAATTAACACCTATCTTCACAGCGCTGCCTCGGTCGGTAGGTGTTTTAGACAGACACAATTCAATGTGAGGCCTAAGTACCCACTCCCTGGGATCAAACCTATGTAGGATCTGTTACATCCTTGACCTAATCTATGATTGCAGGATTCATTCTGAGAAGGACTGCATGCGATTGTTCCCAGAAGGACAAGCTCTGCTTTAAAGTGTGATCCATCCCTTCCAAACTGAGGCCAGTGGACCTATTATCAAATCAGGCTTGCTAGAGAGACATCCTGAATGGGTATCATTGAAGATTGTTAAGGTTTCCATCACTGTAATCCTTTACAAAGTGCAGGCACACTTGGAGGAAGATGGAAAAAGCAGAGAAGAAAGTGCCCTACTCACCATTTGTGCCACTGCAGAGGGCACAAGAAGGCAGGTCTGCAGAATCAGTGGCTTCAGCAGACAACTTGTCCGCTCTAACTAATTTACAGAGAAGAACAAAACATTAAGCCCTCCTGCTATCCAGAGTAATAACAAGCTGTCTCTCTCTAAAATGTAATCTGCTGACTCTGAGAGGTCTTGGTGTCAGAGTGGGCCACTAGTTGATGCTTATCTCTGGAAAGGCATGCCGTTGATGGAAAGAGCCATGGCCGCACTGGCAGTTACACAAAAGCCGAGGTTTTCTGCACCCTAACAAAGAGCTGTTTTTCCTTTTAACCGAATCCATACTGAGCCAATTCTCTGCATGTCTAAACCAGCCTCCCCCAAGATCTCATAAGTCCTTCTCATATAGCAACACAAAGAGATGGTGATAGAATGATAAATCTCAAGGATGGCAACCGATAGGCCACAGATAGTCAAGCATTGCCCGTGACAAAGTGATGTGACGCTCCTCTGACAACCTTTCCACAGTCTGTATACAGAATGTTAAATGTAAAAGCCATATTGCTGCCAAACGCTGTCTTAACACACACTTGAGTGGTCAGTGAGGGTTTGATGTGTTTGAGCTGTCACCAGAGCAGTCAGTAAATCAATTCACCCTGGACATCTCCCAACCTTTAACAAGGGTACTGCCATACGGCTTACAGCCTGCACTTACTATATCTCTGTCTCTATGCCATTAAAGTCCCACATGGCTTGTGTCTTCATTTGTAATTCTGAATTTCATTTAATTATCATCCTGCAGAAATGACAAATTAATATATTTAGCAACATGCAAATGTAGCATCCTAAAAGGGAAATTTGAACAAAAAACAAACAAAAAATGTCCAGTTGCTAATATATGTTTTCCAAAAAATTTTTTTAATGTTTAGATTTCACAACAATATGTCAATATAAAATTCAAGTTACTATATGCATTGACATATTTGTTCCCTGAGGACATATATTTTAGACCAATCGTTGAGCCGTGGATTTGTTTGCTTCCGCTTTAAAAAACATACATGTTCATACCTACAAGGGTTGAGAATTAATCCCTCAGGTGCTTACCTAAGTGCTACATTGATGTCTTGTTGTTACCTGTTGTTGTGAGACTGCTGTAGATTTCAGAAAGCAGGCAAACATTCTCAGCATAATTTTTATTTATTTGGTCTGTACCTGACGTTTGTAAAAATGCTTTAAAAACAGTCAGGTCTATATGATGGTTGTCTCCCACAGTCTAGAGAATCAAATTCTCTGTTACATACAAAATGCAATACAATCCTAAATAGTTGTGGAAAAGAAAGTGGATTAGTCACATTGGAGCTATTTCAGGCTGTTTACATCTTGATTTGAGACAAGAGCTGGAGGGTTTTCCCATGTGGACTATGCAATATTGATCCAGAAAAACCATCCTCATGAAATAGATACCCTTGGTATTTTCCATACAGCCAAGTGGGTAAGAAATGATGCTCATAATGTTACATTTTTGGTTCTATTTGATATCCAATCTGAGGCACCAATGGATGATAAAATTATCATGAGCTTATTCAGATTTTCCAAATTTGTCATTACTTTTAATCATGAGAAATTTAAAATCCTCATATGGATATTCCTCGTTTATAATTATTTAATTATAAAGTCCATCACTATGTTGATCACAAGAAAGTCTGAGACTCAACATATTTATTGATCCCATCCAGCTTGTCTTCATGAGCCCTTTTCAGTGTGGCCCAGTACAGCCCACACATAAGTGAGCCTGATTCCCATGTTTATCATGCATCAGAATGAACCTGCTGAGTCTGGGCTGACCCTTAGCAATGGGGGAAAGGAGTAAAAAAATAAAATAAAATCACAGGTGTCGACCCTGTGCTCCCTTTCAGGTTTATCTGAACACCGTGCTGTCCTCTAAGGATATTTGGTTGATCCTTAGTTATGGCTTGACCCTGGATAAGTAAAAGAGAGGTGAATAAAAATGTAATGGAAAATATTATGTATCTTCTTTTTTTCCATTTTATCATAAGTTTTACTCACTGGCAACAGCAGCATTCAACACGTGTTCTGTCTTTACACATTTCATTAACTCTTTTAACTCTTAAGGGTAAAATTTCATGATTGACCTCACATCAAACTGTCTCAAGTCAATTTGGAGCCATTCAAAAAAAAAAATTCAATTGCATCCATTAGTGACCATAGAACATCTTTGTACCTTATCGCCTTATCCCAGCTCCACTTATCCTTTTTAGCTAATGTCCTTCAACAACCCCATGAGAGGCAATTATGTCAGTTTGAGGATGCAACTCTAACAAACAAAACCTCATTCCTCACCATATAATTACTGGCAGATGACAACCGCACGTGGTAATGAGACCTTCACTAAAAAAAAGGGAAGTGGTTGTCATCTCATTGGAGGTCTGTGTTCTTTGAGGTGTTCTGTGCTGAAACATTCACAATCAAATTAACATTTTAAATAAAAAAGGAAAAGATACAGAGGATGGAAAATGTATCCTTTTTAATCCCTATTAATAGGTCCATAATTTGATCATATTGTATCTGACATGTTTGGGTAAAATGACATGTGAAAATTGATCCCAGGCTTCTGCATCTTTCAGGAAGAGCAGTTTCCACAGAGCAATGAAAAGCTTTCATTCAGCTGCCAGGCATTTTGGCTCTCTCCTTCAACAAGTAGCATTTCTGCTTATTGTGTTTCAGTGCATTACACCAAGGCCGCCATTAAATCACATCAAGACAAATTGAGCTATTCACCACCAATCTCCAGTTTTCTAACAGGTTGGCATCAAACAGCATTACACATAGATCCATTTATATTTATTAACAGATTCCTCTTCTCTAGTATAAAACACAACACCACCATTTTTAAGGGAATAGAATGAGTCAGATTCCAAAAGACTTAACCTGTCTACAATATATAGTGGGAGATTTTACCCTCCTCTCTGTCTGAAAGGACACACCCTGACCTAATTGTATGGCTCACTGAACCTTATGGTTTACTGGTGTCTTCAGAGAGTAGAGGATATGCCTCAGTTTATTGATCATGAATCAGGCTTTATTTTATGTCAAAACTAGGGTTGTCCCGATCCATTTCTTTGCCCTTGATCCCAAACACCGATCCAATCCGATACAGTTTGCCAATACACAGTTGCGGTGCTGACTGAATGGGGGTACTGAATGTAAAAATGTCATTTACAACCATTTTTCATTTAGCTAAATGAGACAACTGATTTCCTCACATTTAGCTACCGGTAAGTAAAAGTGAATTGTAAATATAAATAGTATAGTTAATCAAAATATTATGTATAAATGGTAAATGTCTTGCCAATTGTTAAGCTGAACACAACTGACTCTGAACCAGTGGACAAAGCTTGAGGGAAACCTGAAGCAAAATAGACCAAACTCTACTGCCTTGTTTTGCTACCACTGCTTTTCATTTTTATCTACATATTTTTGCTGTGTGTGTGTGTGTGTGTGTGTGTGTATATATATATATATATATATATATATATATATATAGATGGCTCCCACTGACCCACTGCTGAGAGATTAGCATCATTTGTGAGGCTGTGCACTCTTAAAGGTGAAGTTTTAGTTTTACATTTGGCAAGACATTAAACATTAATATTACACTTAAACATTTACATTTAAAATTTACATTTAACATTTATATATAATAGATTTCACATTTACTTTTAGACTTTGTTAATTAATATGATTACATTAGTTGAATCATTTCATTAAATGTGACATAACTACTACTGACATTTTTACAATTGGTACCCCATATAAGTTGGGCTACATTAAAGTTATCAATACTAAAGCTGCTTTCTCACAATTAAAATAGTTCTACACTAAAGACTTTGCAGCTGCATTCTAGCCAGCACCAAACAGTGCAGAAGTATAGATCCATATACTCTACATCAGGGGTGCTCACATTTTTTCAGCATGCGAGCCACTTACAAAATGACCAAGTCAAAGTGATCTACCCACCACAAAAATGCAAAACATCTAATTTTCAAATGTATTGAGGATTCTTTGTATGTACAATGTATGTTGATGTACCTTGCATAACCGAATGAGCCAATTTTGCAAAACACACATAATAATTAACTATTAACATTTTTTTGTAATTGCCTGAGTTTACTTTGATGACTTGCACTAAACTGAATCAGCCAGGGATGCATTGTCCGGACAGTAGCTGCTGACAGCCAGCCTCAAGCACACTTCCAAATGTTCATCAGTCATAGTGGAAAGGTATTTGGACTTATTAATCTTCATTGACTTAATAATCTTCAACGCACTTCGAAAATGACATCATGAAAAAAAGTCCACCTCCCATTCCGTATGAAAGTGATATGTTTTTGTCTTCTTACTTGGTCCCGCTCCCTCATTCATTTTGATGACCAATGACCTAGCTTTAGCAATGGCTTAAAATCAGAGGTAATTCACTGAATAGCTTAGCGCTTCTGACTGGTTGCCCTGTATGTCAGTCAAATAACGAGATTGATAATAGGCTGATATCGTAAGTTCTGCTGCACTTAGCGCCGTTGTTTGCGCTTGATTGGTCACCTGAATGTCAAATTCAGTTGTCATCTAACTGGCTGCCCTGTATATAAATCAAGTGATGCGATAACTGATAGGCTGATATTTTTTAATGCCACGCCGCGATCGACCAGTACTACCTCCGCGATCGACGTAATGAGCACCCCTGCTCTACATCATAAAGAAGCTTTGTGTGCAATATAATAATGGAAATACTGCCCCGGATGGTGTATCACCACCACCATCATACAGATGAGGACGTAGGACCAAATCTAATGTCAAACAATAACCACTACCAGCATCAAAGTGTCATATTGGTGTTTACAGGTATTGGAACCAGTTGTCATTTATTAAGTCTAGTTTTTCAAAGTAAGCTTCTTGATCTTTCACGGTAGCGTAGATTGACAAGCTTCTGCTAGCTGCCATACTTACATTGCCATGCACCTTGTGCAACCAGAATCGGCCATGTTTCTTCCTAAGTGAGCTCTGATCCAATACTATTTTAAAAGGCTAGTATCAGGGCTTGATCCGACACCACAGAATACTACTCAAAATCTTTACTAATTTTGTAGACACCTCTGTGCAAAGAGGATTGCATGGATACAAACAAAATTGTAGGAGCACTGTAAAGAAATAAGCCCACCTCAATGGGGGAATTTACTGAGCCCACTCATGGTGGGTAGGAGGGAGCAGTTTAAGCCGCCCCTTTTCTCAGATTGTTTAATCCAGACAGTGATTTGCCCCACTCTTTCTCTTAACCTACCTACCTGGAAGTACAAAACCACATTCAAAAATTTAAGACATCATCAAAGACATAAAACCCACTGTAGACTTTTGTTTGTAGTATATATATATAAAAAAAAGCTCATTTAAAAAAAATGAAAAGCTTAGTTATTTTTAAAATAAAATTGAAGACTTGGTTTCAGTAGATTCCCTATTCCATTTTCTCACTTATTTTGCCTGAATACACATTTTTTGTGTGGCTCTAAAAATGATACATCCCTAAACTTCAACACACACTTAAGAGTCTGTACTCCAAAAGCATAGCTGACAACAAAATGGCAACTCCATCAATTCTGTGTCAACCCAGCACCCAGGATGGAAGTGAGGAAGCATTAATTATGAGTCTTGGAGCTCCAAGGGAAAGTTAATCTTTGTTATTTCTCCACTGGGGACATTTAGATCTGCCATCCAGATTAGAGCAAGGTCACAGCTCTTGACCTTTAACCAAGTTGTCAAAATTCAGATCACGTTTATGCAGGAAACATGTTCTTTCCTATTTCTTTTTTGTTTTTCACCACATCCCCTTAGGTTGGTTGCACTAATGCCTCCTATGAGAAAAAAATCAGTAATTTGGCAAAAAATAAGGTTCAGATACAAAAGACTTAGGGAATGGATAAATTACATTTTTCCCTCTGTAGAAGTTTGTCTCACTTCAAACATTCATTGTGGAATGTTGCAAGGCTAAATTTGGACTATTGGGTATTAAGAACCCCCCCCCAAAAAAAGGCCCTTACATATTTTAAATATTGAAAATCCTATAAAACATTTCCCCTCATCATTGCCATTAAATATTTCCCCGTTAAAATCTACATACATCTCATCTCTCTCTGTATTTCACATTGCTATTAATAATAAATAAGTATCCATAACATATAAGCTACCATTTCTCACCCTTCCATACATTACCCAGCTGATGGAGCATCATAACCCAGGTGTAAAGACCTGACTGATCCTCACAGAAGATCCAGACAACAAAGGCACACAGAAAAAAACAGGGACTCTATGAGGGAACATTTTGACAGAATCAGGGCATCGCCATGATTATACCTTTTCAGTGCCCTTTTGTCTGTGCGTAATATCTCTCAAGGTTTCACTGCAATAAAATGATATAGAAAAGACAGGCATTTTCACTTTTAGGTTTTCTTTTTTTTCACTGGCTGTAAAGTCCTTTTTCTTATATCAGCTAGTCCCTCTTATGTGTATGCATGCATTGTCTGCGTGCTGAATGCAGCTTGAAGACACACACTTTGTGCTAACAGTCTAAGCTGCACTGCAGTATGCATCGTCACGGATGCAGGTGTCGGAAATATAAAGGGGAGATTTCAGAGCTGCTTAAGCTGTTAAAATGGTAAATGCTTTCACATCAGTTATATTCAAATATTGTACATGTGCCCTTTTCCTTTCATTTTCTCTATAGCGCATGCTCAATCTTTTCCTTTAACATTATGCCTCATGTCCAAGATTGTGAATAGTAATCTCCTGAGAATATGGCAGCTGGTGGACAGGGAGTAGAGAGAATCTCTCTCACTCTTCTGTACTGAACAATAAGACTCTTTTTTGCCATTTTTGAGACACCTTTGCATCTCATATCTTCCTAATTGTACAGTGCACTGTTCTATGTTGACTTAAATATCAAAGCTCATTGACTCCATTAGAGGCATCATACATTATTAACCAATTCAAGATTAGCTGCAGCTTCTCCATCAGAACACTTTTAATGGATGTCACTGCTCCCAAGGAACTGGTTTAAGTCAGTGTCCCTGTATGTTTACAGCCAGCCTTCCCAGAATACGCTCTGTCCAAAGAGCCCTGTGATCTATGAGGGATGTTCCAAATTGTGTGAGGGGGTAAATTCTCTGCGAATGCACAAAAGATGCACACAGCCACCCTAAGATGTGCAAAGACTCAGCCTTAGGCAGGAGGAGGAGGGAATAGACAAAGTATGATCTTTTGGTTTAGTGTGGGGCGGCGTCCAAATCAATTAAATAAGATTTGGCCAGTGTTGGCCCTGCGTATGCTATGACACAAAATAGATCCATGTAATCGGTCTTACATTTGCTAAAATTGACCTGTAAGTTTTTACAAAAGTTATCTGAACCCATACAGTGTGTGTAAGACATTTGAGGTCGGAATGTGGGTAGCACTGTGGCTAGGTGCAGCTCATGCAGACATGCAGCGGCGTCTCTCCTGCACACACAACAATGCAATTAAATACCACGCAGGAATGTGAAAGTGCCATCAACAAATACAAGTAGATATCAAGTTTGGTGTACAAAATCATTTAAATGCAAATATTCCATTAACAGATCACCCAGAATGGCTACCTAAAATATAAATATGTTATACACAACTTTAAATTATGTCTATATATATATATATATATATGTGTGTGTGTGTGTGTGTGTGTGTGGTGTGTGTGTGTGTTTGTGTGTGTGTGTGTTTTCATATGACTTTATTTGACTCCGTTTTTAAAAATGTTTTGCGTGTTTCTTTATTAACATAGCAGTTGCTTTATGTTTTAAATTAATCCAAGGATCACTTACAGTATCTGAATTCCAACACAACGAAAAGGAAACTCTTTTTTAGACGCTCATGAGTAACATGGTGGACAAAAGTTTTTTATTGGCTTTTGTCATGGTTGGAGTGACATTCTGCCATTCACATGAGAAACAAGATTTCTGTGTCCATATTTGAACAGTCAATTACACGGGCTTTAGTGTTTACACACTCTATAATTAGGAGAGCAGTGTGGTCCTACAACAGTCTAGCAGTGTGTAGGTGTAAATGTTCCATCATTCAGGTCACAGAAGATAAGAGCTTCAATTTAGCCACAGACTACTTACATCACACTCCAGTCACAGAATGTAACTCAAGCAGGCTTCTGGTTTTCTTTTTAACTGAAAAAGCCTTCAGAAAGAAAAGCAAAAGGTCTCCAAACAAGACCATGCATATCATGGATTGAAGCTTTTGGAAACATAATTCATGACTATGGGATAAATGACCAACCAAACGGCTAGTTAGACTTTTCCTTATACATCTTGATGATGAAAAAAATACTCAGGTGTAGTATTTTATTCAGAACAGCCTCCTTATATTAAAGTGACAACCACAAATGACATGAATGTAAAAGGTGTAATCGATTCTATAGAAGGACAACAGTATTTGCAAGTTTCCGATGAACCTCTTAAATTGAATTTGTTACCAGAAAATGGATGGATGAAAACAGAAGAAAGTAACATAACATTTAAAGTACAATGCCATAAGAATTGCAAATGAAGGTACTTAAGGGGTAAACTGTACACTTGCTATCAGTAATAATGTTACTTGGGCTCATGTTTATTCTAATATTAAGCTAACAGATATGTTATGTGGAGGCATTTTGCTCATTACATTGTTGAAGAGAACATGATAATTCACTGCTAATAATATGGTGGGAATTTGTCCAGAATTAATAATGAAATACAATAAAAATGAAAGATGGATAAACCATAAGCCCATGCTTTGTTTATCATGGGGACTGTCTTTCTCTGCTTATATTATCAGGTCTTGTTGGGGAAAAAACATTACAGACATTCAGAGGAATTTCTTTTTAATGGTCATAAGAGCTACATAATAGGGTGTAATTCCCAAATCAATAGCAATATCAATACCAACCAATAATAAATTTAATCTGATCAAATTTTTTCATCAAAAATGAGTCTGCTGACTTTTCTGTGCTGTATATTTACAATCACTGATTCTGTCTTTTATCATTCTTTTCTTTGACAGTCTCTAATAGATTCCCCTACTGATTTTCTCTAACATTATGCCGGCAAGACTCTTGTCTCATCATCATTTTCTTAAATGTTTGTGTCTCTTCTACTTTTAGCTCATAATTTTTTTTTTTTTTTTTTACCTGGCTCAATAACACCCACTCAGCATTCCAACAATCCAAAAGCCCCTGATAAAACACAACTATAAAGAAAACACAAATATTAATTGTATTAAAATGTGTGGGTCAATCACCGGGGTAGTCCAAAGGAAGCATGAAAGAAAGGTAAGATCCCTGAGAAGCCCAGGTCTTTTAATGAGTCATCTTGGCATAATTTGGCCTTGTTGTTCTTTTTACGCCAGTCCCTTGGCTTAGCTGTGCCAAAGGGGTCAGTAGTCTGCTTAATTACTCACCTCATTAACGCAGACCTCCTCTAATGGCACTGCAGCTCGATGGCTGCTCTCCAGCAGCCTCCAGCAGGGCCACATTGATTGGAATTTTTAAGATGATTGGCACAATCAAGAAAAGGCTACTTTGAAGCCAGGACTAAATATTGGTCTATTAATCATTTTTATGTGTGTATCATCTGGTGTAAGCGCACAGTATCAGCAATTTTAGTTTTTTCTAAAACCAAATTTGCTGTTTGAAATCATGAACACTTAGGTAAATACAGTATATTATCTTTACATACATGCATCTAGAAATCAGGATCCTGTCTAAAAGTTATTTTTATATCCAAACTACATTCACAGTTTCTTCCACATCCATGCACACCTTCAGAACCACATTATCAAGCATCATGTACAGGCTTTTAAGTCCGTTGGCATGTTTGCAAAAGTAGATCAAAGCTGAGCATTGACAATGATTGTGTAGTAAGACTTTGGGTGGAAGCTGAACATTTCAATAAAATCAGCTTTGAATAAAACATAAAAGAAGCCAGAGAGATCACACTCAAGTGGACTGAATATAGAATAATGCACCAAAGGAGCATATATAATCATATGTGGTCATATAAATAGTCATATAAATCATGAGGGGTATTTGTGAATTTTCTTTCATTTTTTTTGTCTTTAAAGAAACATACATCCAAAAGCTCCATGGGAGTGAGCTATTACTGGATTCTAGACTGTCCACAGAGAACCATTAATTATAGCCACAGTGGCCACTCCCTTTTGGCTTTTTTCAGCAATTTAGCGATGCCCATGTTGTCTAGCCGGTTCTCTTTGGGATTGGGCATCATCTTTAAGAGGAGTTCTGTCAAAGGACAGCTATTATCCCCAAAAATAACCAACCAATATAACTGACACTGATGAATTAAGTGCATTGGTTACAATGATTTATTTTGATTAATTATTAATGATTTTAATAATTTTTTGTAAATTTTGGTGGCTACACTGGAACATGCTTCTGAACAGGACACAGCGGCTTTAGTTTGCTCCTCCACCCTCTGCTCCATTGGAGCTTTGGCGTGATTAATATTGTCAAGGACAGTATTAATAAAAGTCTATTTTTAAAGCACACACAAATGGAGAGCTTCTGCTTCTGTTCAAATGTAAAAGAATTACTAGCTGCAGCTTTGTACATCATATAAGACATGGTGAGTTTTTATATGACAATTTATATGAAAAGGCATGCAAACCCTTGTTCAGTGCTGTGCACTGAATTGTGAGAATGTGTGTGTGCATATTTTTAGTCCTATAGCCACATCCCTACCAGCTACACCAGAGGCTTTCCTCCTGCTTGTGATGCCAACAAGCATGCCTTGATGAGCACCCACCCAGTCGTGTGTGGTCTTATATGTCCTGTTCACTGGAAGTACTTAGTGAAATAAATGCTTACAATGTGCGCTCATATTCTTCAGCTAAAGAAAATTACTATGGAATCATATTAGCACAATAGTTATCAGTTGTGTCATTTTTAAAAAAAAATTTTACACTGAAACCAAATTTACGCAGTACATGGATGCCCTCTTTGTAAATGTCGGCAGTAATAAATTGTGGACAATCCCAGTACAGTCCCTCGTTTATTTCAAGACTTGGTTAAAGCATGGAATCATGGAATATCACATTATCCTCTCCACCTTCCTCACTTTGTGATCATTGCCTCTGCGACAAGAGCGACAATTCTGCAGACTGTCTCAGGTTTCATGCTCTCCATGAAGTCACCTATGATCTGTATAATAACGAGGGTAGGTGAGGGAAAAGACCGGTTAAAAAAACTCACATTTGGTTAATGAGCTGTGGTCCCAACAGCACCGGGGAGTACAGCAGAATAAATGAATATCTTGCTCATACTATGAGTGCTACTATTGTGTCAGAAAGTTTCCCATTTTTGTGCCTGTAGTGTTATGGAGGTCTTAGGTGGCCATGGAGAAGTGCAGAGGAAAGAACCATTATGAGTAGTCTTCCTCAGCAGAAGGGTGGGTCAGCCATTTAGATTAGCATTTTAATGAGAGGAGCTCTGGGAAAGCACAGCAGGATGACCTATCAGGTGACACTGGGAGTATGTAAATGATTAATTACAGTATCTCTGCTGCTTTGGGATTATCCACTTGTTAAATGAATGAGGAGCCTGTCAGAATGCAATCTCAGTATTGACACTCTGTTCCTCTATCATAGTTTTCTCTCAGCCATCCACTAAATGCAATGTTATGATAGTTAAGGATAAACTAATGAGTTTTCTCAAGGTAATAGTGAAGATTGCCATGCAAGGAAAGTTTCTATTACGGCGCATGGTGAAGCACGGCAAGATGGGCAAGATGAATTCTGATTGTGTTTTTTAATGCAATCTCTATTCTACATAAATTGTGAACACCTTTTAAACAAGAAACCGTTGCATATGATTAGCATAACCCTTTGAAGTTATGAAAAATATTCATTTGACCTCAATGGAAAACAGGCAAAAATATGCATCACATATTCAGTCAGAATGTTGACACTCATAAACTGAAACTGTAGAACAAACAGGACCCTTGAGGAATGTGATATCTTGTAGAGGATGAGCTGGATGAATACCATGCAGTTTTAAATAACATATTTATTTACTTCGATGGGTAAATTGCTCTCTCATTAACCCTCTTCTGCCCAGTCTTGATGTACATAACAATTTGCCTCTGCTAAAGTCCTAGCAGTGCTAAAGCTAATGAAACATAGTCTATATCAGTACTGTACCTGCATGTTGGAACCATGCGTAACAGCTATATGTGATTACCCAAAAATTATATTCTCTCATGGACTCGTCAATACAAATTATTTAATTCTTAAATGGCGATGAACAAACATCCAATCTGCTTTTAATTATAACTTATGAATTCATTAAAATTGAAGTCACAAAAACATTTTTTTAGTACTGATGATCTTTTACCCAGATATTGAAACTTTTTTTCCAAACTGAAAGCAAAGCTGCTCTTTTTTAGCTATCAAACCTGGTTTTAGTTCAAAGCCAGGAAGCTATAAATGCAACAGGGCTTAACTTTTTCAAGACCCAAAAATGATATTCAGCATTTTCTGATAAATTATGTAAGCCATGAAAAGAGTGTAGAAGACCGATTTAATGCATACTTTATTTTGAGCCTAAATATGTACAGTGAAACATCTTCATCCACCTTTCATTATCCATTTTTATGGTTGACCATAACTTTTAGGAAACCATATTCAGTATTTGCCATGCTTCTAGCTTGCAGGGCGAAAACAAGCCATTTTTATTGACAGTGAGAGGACAGATGGGGATGGTTGTCCAATATGTGATTTCAGGTTCTTCCTCAGAGATGATCTATGGGACAGTTTGAAGTGGGTTGGCCTGGGTGGACTGTAAATGATTTTCCACTATAATGTGTCGCAGTGTATTGCCAGCTACAACTGCATTAGTGGTGCAGAGGTCCACGAAATAAATGTTATCAGTTTCCCACCAGGTGTAGCCCTGAGTGTGTCCCTGCTGGAGAGGATAAAACTGGGGTTAGAAATGGGAATTCTCCACATATCAGCTATACGTGTTTTCACGACTATAAGGCACTCCTAAAACACTGAGATTTTTCTCAAAAATCGACGGTGCGCCTTATGATATGGTGCGCCTTGTGTGTGGACTGAGTTCCAAAATCTGCTGTGTGCCTGGTGGGTGCACTACGGTAAACGCTCCGCCCATCGTTTAGCGGCACACCTATGCGTAAGGACCCCCTAAAATGGTGCCGGTCAAGCGACACATGTATGAGGCTTACTTTAAACTGCAGGCCATTGAATATGTGGCTGAAAATGGCAATCGAGCAGATGCAAGACATTTTAATGTAAATGAGTCCATGGTCAGAAAGTGGAGAAAACAAGGAAGTGAACGCAAGGACAACTGTTGCGTAGCGGCTGCCCGCGGATTACCAGGAGAGGGTGGCTATCTTCCGCACCTACTGCTGCGACAAGATAACCGTGTCCAGCCATGTCTATGAGGCAGCGGCAGGCAAGTTATGCCACCATATGCGGGTGGATTGAAGACGCATGGGTTATGATACCGTCTTCATGTATTATAAGAGCTTTCACAAAAGCCGGCATCAACGCTGAAGCTGAACCGATCGGTGAGTCTGATTCAGATGATGAAGAAGAGGAATTCAGGATGTTGGACATTAAAATAGCACAGCTGTTTAATTCAGATACAGAAGATGAAAACTTTGATGGTTTTGTGGCAGAAGAATGAATATTTTGTTCAATAAATGCATCAAAACTCACTGTTTTACTTCCGTTCTCATTTTTTTACTGTATGTTTTAGCATGCACCTAAAAATACGGTGCGCCTTATGTATGTTTTAAATACAGATATAGCACCCGTAACTGAGACTGCTCCTTTTATTACAGTGCGCCTTATGGTCCTGAAATACAGTACTTGTATAAGCAGATGCTATTTGTAAGAGAGCCTGTGAAACATTTATCCTCTGGTTGAACCAGGCACTAGCTAGTTTGATTAAATCTAGCCTCTGCTGTGAACCTTCACAATGTCAAATATTGTACAGTGGAGAGAACGACTTTTCACCAATTAAACCAGACTTTTTTCTTTACTTTGGATTACAATGGAATAATGTAAAACTGTGGCACCTGTCTGTTTTGACCATATTCAGGCAACATAATTGCATGTTTGCACGTGTTTCTTTTTCCCTTTCTTTTCCATAGCACAAAAACATCTACAATTGAAGGCAAGTGTAGCAAAACCTTGATCAAAGCTCATGCTGGCATTGTATACATGTAATTACCACCCAGGGACCATGCCTACTGGATCATGGCAACCAAAGCACTGCTTGGCTGGTGCAGTTTTAATTACTCTAATTATACAGCTGATCCTTCTTATGGCTTTACTTCTGATTGCTTCCTGGGAACAAACCAGTGGGAAACAAAGTAATTCACACATAAACTATGAGCAAGGCTTTGAAAACAAAGGCTAAGCAGCTCTCACAGTAATCTTGTAGCTAGGACGGATCAAATGAAGATTTGGAGTAATCACCTGCTCAGTAGCGATGCTCCATCAGCTCCATCCTATACTTTGTAGAAGTTTAACACATTGCAGCAGAATGGAGACAGTTTCACTTCATCGCCATTCACTTTTTACTCAGTGGTTTTTAATGTCATCGGATATTTCATGCCCATTATTTCAGCTTAGTAAGGCGTATTCCAATAACCATGGCTTTATGTTTGCAACAGCTGATGAATAAAACTGTTAAAGTCACCTAAAATGAATACTGTGGCCTGTAACCTTTAACACTCGGAGTCGATACATTGTGAAAATGTCGGGTTGTTTTTTTTTACGATTTTCCCTATGTAGATAGCATCAAAATAAATTATTAGACATTAAAACTTGACGAAATTCAGTAGAAATTAATGATATATGAGGCAGGAACATCTCTGAGTGTTCAATTAAAAAAGTAAATAAATCAAAAAACACAAAACTAATATTATTTTTGGATCAGTATCCTCCCGACACCGGATTCCAGTCTATTCATCTCCTGTTGCACAGTGCATGAGGATGTAATGAAGGACAATATTGACTCTGTCTGCGGAGGCATTTCAGCTGGTGGGAATCTTACATTTACAAAAGAAAATTAGCAAAAAAAAGAGACCTTGAGCTAAAAAAAATGCAGACTGCTGTGTGCAAAATTCCTCTACAGAATTCCTTCTATGAAAGATTTCCAAACAGCAGTTTATTTATTTATTCCTTCATGGTTTTATTTTATTTATATTTAGGAAAGAACTCACCATGGTCATTATATGACTAACAGATGTTACGTTACACTATTTGGCTGCCTTTTATTTTCCATCGGATTTTTTTCTCGTGTAGTGCACAAAAGCCCTGCAAATCCCCCCGATAAGCTACAACTGAAGTCGCTCCATTACTTGGAAGAATTATTTACTAAGTCACTTGGAAAATTAAGCAAAACGGGGGGGGGAGCCTGGTTTTCCATTGTTGAAGACTTTCCATGGAGAGTGGATTTCTGCACTAAGCAGAATGATCTCCTCCTTGGAGACAGTGGCAGAGTGACAATCCTAGTCCAGTAAATTATACATTTCATACAGTTAAGTGTTATCCCTGTGTAACGAGTCTCTCCACTGGCCAGTGGGTGAATGAAAGATATTACAGCCGTGTTCTTTAGAATTAAGCTCTATGTTTGAAATTATGCTCTTTCCCTGGCACACAGAACCCAGGATTAAAAGACATAGTTATCTTTCTTGATTCTTTGCTGCCTGCACTGACTCATATAAAGAAGTACAGGTAGCATGAATGAATACCGTATTTTCACGACAATAAAGTGCACCTAAAACATTGAGATTTTCTCAAAAAAAGACAGTGCATCTTATAATATGGTGCGCCTTGTGTGTGGAGTTCTAAAATCTGCTGTGTGCCTTTGGTGGGTGCACTACGGTACACGCTCCACCGATCGATTAGCGGCACACCTATGCATAAGGACCGGCACACCTATGCGTAAGGACCCCCTAAAATGGCGCCGGTCAAGTGACACGCTTGCAGGGCGAAAACAAGCCATTTTTATTGACAGTGAGAGGATAGATGGGGATGGTTGTCCAATATGTGATTTCAGGTTCTTCCTCAGAGATGATCTATGGGACAGTTTGAAGTGGGTTGGCCTGGGTGGACTGTAAATGATTTTGCACTATAATGTGTCGCAGGTCAAGCGACACATGTATGAGGCTTACTTTAAACTGTAGGCCATCGAATATGTGGCTGAAAATGGCAATTGAGCAGCTGCAAGACATTTTAATGTAAATGAGTCCATGGTCAGAAAGTGGAGAAAACAAGGAAGTGGGGAAGACGAAGCTGAGTTTCTGCGGGAACAAAGCAAGGTGGCCCAAGCTGGAAAACCGAGTGGAACAGTTGGTTGTGGAACAGCGAACAACTGGAAGGGGCATCTCTACTGTCACCATTCGACAAAAGGCCAAAGCGATTGCTGAAGAAATGGACATTGAGCACTTCCAAGGAGGTCCGTGTTGGTGTTTTCGCTTTATGAGGAGGCAGCATCTCTCCATATGCACAAGGACAACTGTTGTGCTGCCGCTGCCCGCGGATTACCAGGAGAGGGTGGCCATCTTCCGCACCTACTGCCGCGACAAGATAACCGCGCCCACACTCTGCGTGGGAGCGCTGGATGACGAAAGGCGAACACTCCTTCACAAAGACTATGAGGCAGCGGCGGGCAAGTTATGCTACCATATGCGGGTGGTTTGTAGACGCATGGGTTATGATACCGTCTTCATGTAAGAGCTTTCACAAAAGCCGGCATCAACGATGAAGCAGAACCGGTCGGTGAGTCTGATTCAGATGATGAAGAAGAGAAATTCGGGATGTTGGACATTGAAATAGTGCAGCTGTTTAATTCAGATACAGAAGATGAAAACTTTGATGGTTTTGTGGCGGAAGAATGAATATTTTGTTCAATAAATGTGTCAAAACTCACTGTTTTACTTCCGTTGTCATTTTTTATATATAGCACCCATAACTGAGACTGTGCCTTTTATTACAGTGTGCTTTATGGTCGTGAAAATATGGTACACTGAATTTCACAACAGCATTGGAGATGAGTCAGTTATGTCAAACAGCAATACGCAGTGCATCACATATCATTATTATACCCTCGAATCATTTTTTTTCTTCATATGAGCAGCTAATTTGGTTAGCAGAAACTCTTTGTAACCTTTTGTGTCTCATGGATTTTTCATTATTAACCATGTGTTTTGAGAAATATCCCAAAACTCGGTCATCATAGAGTGTTATTACCTAATGAAGTGATGAGGAGTGACCCATCAAAGCTCCGGCCTAGGACTGTGAGGCATGTCCACATGTAGAGAAGAGGGCTTTTTTTTAAAAAAAAAAAGGTTGGGGGGGGAGCTGGGATCAGAATCTGACTCATTTCTCAAGATGTTCCTAGAGTTGCCAGTTGGCATTTAGCCTGTGAACTGAAGCAGAAAATAACACCTTCTAAATAATGAAGTCAGCCTTCATTTAATGAAATATTTAGGCTCTGTGTCATTTTACCAAATCTGAAAGCCTTGGATGAGGATTATATGGCTAAGGAAGAGGTTCTCCTCATCCCAACAAGAGACGTGTCTTATGAATAATTCTCCCACTCCTGGTTTTCGTCTGTTAAACTTTAACTAACTATTGATTGTCGAATATGTTTGTGAACTTGTTAAAGACAGCTACACAGCTGTATGCAGTCTGGCAGCATACATGATAACAGGGTCACTAGAACGGTGTTAACAGATGGGTCACGTTGTTTAATAGCTGCTGGCATGACACGTACAAACTCTTGGGCAAATATGTGCCTGCATCTGGAGAAGGCTGGTAAATAAGATTAATACTACAAGGCCTGTGGGGGCTGAAAACCCATCAAACCATAACTTCCCTTGTACCTCTAATTAGCCTTTTATGTCTGTGTGTTCACTGTCCTCACCAACAATCATACATTACGACTCATTAATATTCCGCCATTACTTGGAATATAAGCACCATTTTTCACAAGAATAATGAGATGAAAATATTGAAGACACCAGTTCACTGCAGCACAGCTTGCAAAAGTCCTTGTTATACTTCTAATAAATATTCCCCTGATTACATTATCGGTGGCATAATATGATTTAGTAGTCAGCTGCAGAGCTATTCTTGTTCCCTGTTGAAGGACTGTCACAGTTAGTGAGAGACAGAGCAATCACATGTGACGGCACCATCAGGACGTAGAAACACAGGAAGATAGCAGAAAAAAAAACTACTCAGGGAGAGCTAGAGGAGATGTAAAAAGGCAGCAGACTGCAACCCTGAGTCTGATTCCTGGAGATAGGTGCTAGAGTCTAGGACAAGATAAAGGTAATTAATTATCACTGCTGGATTTCAGTTCGTTTACATGTTATATTATTTCACATTGATTTTGTTTGCTAAATGTGATATTTTTGGGTTCCACATCTTTTCTCCACCAATTTGTCACATTTGCAAAGAACACTGGTTGGTTGATTTACTTTTTTCCAAAATTATCTTAAATATTGCACAACTTTGTGGGTTCCTATGTCAAGATATGACCTTGCCTTCCTGGATATTAAAAAACAAGAGCAGTCAAAGAGTCTATTAAGAGTGGGGGCTATTCTGGTGTTATCGGGCTAGCTGAACGGCTGACGTGCCCAGAAAACAACAGCAAGGCAAACACAAGTAGACAGCTGTTGGAACAACCTGACAAGAGACCCAAACTGCTTGCCAAGAGGGATCCCTCTTCAAGCCTCCAGTTGTCACATGATGTAGCATGGATGGCATTGTCTCTGTACAGGTTTTACTCTTTTCGAGACTAAGCAGCTGACCTTATTGCTCTCATTTTATCCTGCCTTACTTACCAGCTACCAGGTGTTTAATTTTTGCCCTTATGCTGTGATTGTCTCCTCTCTGATGTATAATATAGCTTATTTAATCCTGTTTTCCTTTAATTCAACAAAACCTGTGCCCTGCAATTCAGTCAATTATCTGCCGACTAAAGCAATTTAAAGCAATTTCTGTCTATCATTTTTCAAGTCAATAAAAATCAGAATTTACCTAGAGTAGTGGAAAATACATATGAAAATACACATGTAACACAGAGGGGAAAATAAGCCACAACAAACGCATACAAATTACTATCTGAAATATGAGTCTCTTTGACAAGATCCCATCCTCAGTGGAGGTCAGATGTCTTGGGTCTGAGGCGCTCCCAGCTGATTGGATTATTCTGCTATTCAAGCAGAAGCACTGCTTGGCACACAAATGTAAAGTGAGAAAATTCAACACATAAGGCCAGATGAGACGCTAATAGAAAAAAGATCCCGCGTAGGAATTTTTAAGACAAGGCAAAGAATATGAGATACATTAACAGCAGGGTCCAGGCTTATATTTAGTGCCAGGCTTATATTTAGTGTCATCTCAGTGCTCAGATAAGATTCAGAAAAAGATTACACAATCAAAATAGCAACAGCATTTAGAGCTACCCAGCTAGTCTGCACCAACCAGCCAGTTTTGGAAAGCCAATGAGAGTACACTATTCATTCTTCTTCTCTTGGCTTGTTTTCAACAGTATTTATTGAATTTAATGCCTATGTCTGAGCAGAAGCCTCTTTAGTTTTCTTCTTTTTCCTCTTGCGCATGATTAAAATCCTGCTTTGATTGTTTGTACTGAAATTGTGTTATTTTAAATGGAAAAGTTTACATTTGTCAGCTTATAAAATTAAAGTAATAAGCATATTTGAGGCTTGTTTGCATGACTGGCAAAAATTAGGATTTTTTTAAGCCATTTTAATGGATTTTACATGTACCAGCTCCTCCACTGCCTACCAAAATTCCGTAGCATGAATCTGAGCACAGCCTGCGTTCGGTGGTCACTTTAAATCACGAGACACGTTCCTCTTATTAAATTAGCCTGTCAGTCACGGTACATTCCCACAACTCTCCCATTTCCCCTTGCTACTGATTAACAACATAAAGTGTGTTTATGAATGCACAATATGCAGAAATGCAATTCATTACTCTCAACTTGATTACTCAGCAAAAATGATGCCCTGCTTCACTATATTTATCCACATTCAGAGTGGAAATAGCACACACGGTGATTAAACTTGTTAGTGTGCCTATATAAATACCACTTTACCACAGCCCTACAAAACACACATTTCTTCTAGATGGACATGGACAAGACAGAGACACCGGAGAGGGTGACCATTCCTCAAATCAGTCAAAAATTTCAGCCACATTTCTAAATCAACAAACATGAGCCTGGAGACCTGGACACAAATATGCTGCATCCCTGCAGGGGTGTGAAACAACAGTGCTTTGAATCCATCCAACAGGCTGCTCTACTAATTATTTTACAGACTCTTTCATTGGACGTATATGACAAAGACCATCTTCCCATGTATTCAATTATTATAAAAAGATTGCTTTTAGGATATGGACAGCCTCTCATACATTGTGCCAGTGTTTGTTTTGCTAAATTCCATGTCAGTTCCAATTAGGCTAAAGCATCCTATTGATTTACTGGGGAAATAATTTTCTCATTCACCTAACTAAGAACAGCCCAATTGATTTAGGGGTTTCAGTCTGCAGATTGATAATGGCCAGTGGGATTTTTCATTTCACATCAACAGTTTCATACAGTATTGTTGTTCTGCTGGAATCCTTCCCAATTCAACTTCTTCATGTAAGTTTAATGAACCTGGACAGCTGTGTTCTGTGTACAAATAATCCACAAATGAACACAGAAGAGCATTGGTGAATATTATCAAGCATTGCTTTGTGTATTATTGGTTTATTGGTTAACAACTAGTCATTAGCCTAGTCATTCTGCTTAGTCATTCTAAATTTTCATCCTCATGTGACTTTATCTTGGCAGCTATACAATGTCGCCTAAGTGAGCGCTCCCCAGTGAGGAATAAATGGAGGTGTGTTCTACGAAACAGAAGCAGACGGCAGAATCTGCAGCCACTGTACTGAAGCTATTGTCGAGATTGCTTTCATTGTATACATTAGCTAATGTGGAATACAATATGTGACTGTGCAAAGACGGTGTATAGTGTTCGGATGTGTCCGACCTCAACACCATAGCAGCATGAATAACGAGGCTCCTAATGTTACTTAAATAACATGCTACATTTTGTTTAATTTTCCACAGAAGGGTGGTTGTGTTTGATTTTGTGAAATAATTCTTTGGGTAATTTCACCTCACTAGTGCATCCTTCAGCACTCTCTTTCCAAGATGGCATTAACATCTTGGTCTATACTGAATACTAAAAGTGAGAATGTATTTGTAGAATACATTATTGTTTTGCACCCATAGCATAATATACATCATGTGCCATTTTAACAATAAGTGTTATTTATGTGCCCATCATTACCGTATTTTCACGACTATAAGGCGCACCTAAAACACTGAGATTTTTCTCAAAAATCGACGGTGCACCTTATGATATGGTGCGCCTTGTGTGTGGACTGAGTTCCAAAATCTGCTGTGTGCCTTTGGTGGGTGCACTACGGTAAACGCTCCGCCAGTCAATTAGCGGCACACCTATGCGTAAGGACCCCCTAAAATGGTGCCGGTCAAGCGACACATGTATGAGGCTTACTTTAAACTGCAGGCCATCGAATATGTGGCTGAAAATGGAAATCGAGCAGATGCAAGACATTTTAATGTAAATGAGTCCATGGTCAGAAAGTGAACGAAAGTGAGGAAAACGAAGCTGAGTTTCCGTGGGAACAAAGCAAGGTGGCCTGAGCTGGAAGACCAAGTGGAACAGTTTGTTGTGGAACAGCGAACAACTGGAAGGGGCGTCTCTACTGTCCCCAAAGGCCAAAGCGATTGCTGAAGAAATGGACATTGAGCACTTCCAAGGAGGTCCGTCTTGGTGTTTTTGCTTTATGAGGAGGCTGCATCTCTCCATACGCGCAAGGACAACTGTTGCGCAGCGGCTGCTCGGGGATTACCGGGAGAGGGTGGCCATCTTCCGCACCTACTGCTGTGACAAGATAACCGTGCCCAGCCACATCTATGAGGCAGCGGCGGGCAAGTTATGCCACCATATGTGGGTGGATTGTAGACGCATGGGCTATGATACCGTCTTCATGTATTGTAAGAGTTTTCACAAAAGCCGGCATCAACGCTGAAGCGGAACCGATTGGTAAGTCTGATTCAGATGATGAAGAAGAGGAATTTGGGATGTTGGACATTGAAATAGCGCAGCTGTTTAATTCAGATACAGAAGATGAAAACTTTGATGGTTTTGTGGCAGTAGAATGAATATTTTGTTCAATAAATGTGTCGAAATTCACTGTTTTACTTCCGTTGTCATTTTTTACTGTATGTTTTAGCATGCGCCTAATAATACGGTGCGCCTTATGTATGTTTTAAATACAGATATAGCACCCATAACTGAGACCGCGCCTTATGGTTGTGAAAATACGGTACTCCTCAAATACATATTACACCTCAAATGCCTTCCTGCTGCTCCCAGGCACCTCAGCCTCACACGAAGAGAACTTCTGCAAAGTTCTATTCATACCAACACTCGCTTCCCCCCTGCTGCGTTCTAGCTTCTCTCAGCTAGTATTTGTTGTTTCTCACCATACACACCCATTGGTATTAGGGCCAAGTCAAAGCAGCCTGATTTGCATTAGGACCTAGCTCAACAATAGCCAAACCCCCAAACTTCCTTCCACAACATTCATATTCACGCCCTTCCATAAACACTAAATTGTGATACAGTAGAACCACGTAGTTGCATCGGCAAACACCAGCATGGTCAGATTTTAAAAGAATCCAAATAATCTGATTAGTCACAACGGTGCTTCTCTTTCTCTTCCCCATGCCTTCCATTGGTTTACTTACACCCATAATTTGCACCTCATTCATAATGCCTTGAGTATTCATTGATTCAAAAATCCTGTCTCATCCCAGATGTTCCCTGTTGTTACATCATGGGCCCCCTTGATCCACATCGTGATGATGTCATTCCCCAAAAAGTCCCAGTTAACTCTTCTTCTTTGAGACACATGTAATGGACAAGAACTCTGAGACAAGATAAGAAATTATAATTATCTAAATAAAAATAGCTTCTGCCAGGACACTTGTTTGCAACATTATTGCAAACTCAAAGAATGACAAAAACAGCTCTCTTAACAATAATGACAGCAAATTGTGCATCTCATTTCCAACAGAAAATCTACAGAAACAGTTGATAATTCATTAAGAGGTGATCATGAGGGCTTTAAATTACTTTGATTACTTAGTTTGGTTATTTTTCTTATATTCAATCATTTGCAATTTACTGTCTCGCCAAAAAAGTCACATGTTCTAATACATTTTTGGACCACTTTTAGCTTTAATCACAGCAAACATTCACTGTGGCATTGTTTCAGTAAGTTTCTGTAATGTCACAACATTTATTTCCATCTGGTATTACATTCATTTTTCACCAAGATCACGTAATGATGACGTTAGAGTGGAACCACTGCACAAAGCCTTCTCCAGCACGTCCCAAAGATTCTGACTGGGGTTAAGGTCTGCACTCTGTGGTCGCCAATCCATGAAAATTATGTCTCGTGCTCTCTGAACAACTCTCTACCAATTTGAGCCAGATGAATTCTGACATTGTCCTCTTGAAAAATGTTCTTACAATCGGGGAAGATAAAAAAATCTATTGCTGGAATAACCTGATCATTCTATACGTTTAGGTAGTTGGCTGACCTCACTCTGTGGGCACATAATGTTGCTGAACCTGGACCTGAACAACTGCAGCATCCCCATATCAGAGCACTGCCCCCACAGGTTTATAGCGCAGGCAATACGCATGATGGGTGTATCACTTCATCTTCCCTTCTGCTTGCCCTGATGCACCCATCATGCTGAAACATGGTAAATCTGGACTCATTAGACCACATAACCTTCTTCATGGCTCCAGACCACAAATGTTCTTTTGCTTTCAAGCAAACTGAAGACTTTTCCCCCCACTTAGCCTCACTGATAAGTGGTTTTCTTACAACTGCACATCACTTTAATTCCAATCTCTTCAATGCCCTTTGAGTTCTGTGTGGAAATACTCTTATTTTCATGAGTGAACAGAGCCCTGAGCTCTATTGCTGCTTTCCTATTATTTCATTTCAACAAATCATCAAATCATTGAGATTGCCGATCACGATGATTCAAGATTTTTTCCTGATCCCATTTCTTCTTCAAAGACGGTGGTTCACACTATATTTTCATTTTTCTAAATAATGCTTTGGCAGTTCTTAATCCAATTTGAGTAGTTTTAGCATTGTTCTCTGACATTTGCTTTGTTTGATGCATGCCAATGAATTGACCACCATTAAACTGATTAACACCTTTTCCATGACCACAGGATGTCTTTTGACATGGTTGTTTAAGAAATGAGAAGCTCCTCACTCCATTAGTTAAGGTTAATTATGTTGTTGCCAGCTGAAACATTATCATCTGAGCAGTAATTATCCAATGGTGGCTCTTATGTATTTGCTTAGTTAAATCCAGATGGTATCTTGTATAGTTTTGGTTGGGGAGTACATGTCTCTTGTTGAAACATCCCTCTAACAAAAAAAAACATGATCTAACAGGTAATATGTACTGGCTTATTAAGTCGTGTAGTTTGTAAAACAATGTGCTGTCTAAATATAGCAAAGACTGTGACTTCTAGACACTGAGGTATTTATATGCAAAACCAGAAGGGGTAGGGAAAATCAGCCTGTGCACTTTTTCAGACCCGCCTACCTCAATGGGTTACTGAAAACAAAATACTGATTTTTGAATGCAAGGACATCTACTAAATGAAAGGTCATACAACGCAAATTGTAATTTTGTACTCGAGTATGAAACAACACCTGCAAAATACTTGTAGCTTTGTATTGCTCTACTAATTTTCACAGTGATTTGAAACCTGAGACCAAGACTTTATTCTTCATTCTCTTCAGTAAGAGCTACAAGTAGGAAAATCATGAGGGAAATCACCTAAAATTACAGCTTTCCCTGCAGACAAATAGCAGTCTATGTTCAGATATTCTATTACCATGGCAGAATTGCACATTGTGATCCCTGGTGAAATCTGAGTCTACAGCTATTACTTCTTATTTGATTTGCATTTCAAATGAAGCAGAAGTGTGTGTGTCCCAAATTCACCAGTACTGTCACAACTAATAAATAGATTGACAAGCATCCACTCCCCATGCCTGGATGTACTAAACTTCATTATAATGCAGCAATGTCTGATGAATATTCTCAGTACCTAGTGATCCTGAATATAAGTCTTTTATGAACATGAAACAAACAAACAAATAAATAAATAGCGTACAGCTTTGAAATCAAAGCCATTGGATTAAAAAATTAAGAGTTTGTTGTTTTGGTTGTTGTCTTTATTTGGAGACTGTTTGTGTGTGTACTAAAGTATGTGTGTTTTTTGTTTGCCCCCCTGTTAGAATTTCTATTTGCATCTACAAAAACCATGTATGTGGTTAGCATGTGGTCAGCTATGGTTACCTATAAGGAAATGGGGATGATGAGTAAAACGGTGGTAGAATGTGATTGTGATGAATTCAATATCAAAAAGGGTCTAAATCTAAGCAAAATAAATACGAAACACATTATCTGATAATGAGAACAGGGGGTATAGTGTTTTATATGCCTGAAGGATTATACATTGTTTCAACGGCTGGAGAAAACTAATCAAATTAACTTTACTTTTATATTTCTATTCACTCCAAGGTAGTTTTCTCTGTCAACTGGACTGGGTTTCTTCTCTTGAAGACGTTTCGCCTTCTATCCAGAAGGCTTCTTCAGTTCAGAACTGATGAAGCCTTCTGGATAGAAGGCAAAACGTCTTCAAGAGAAGAAACCCAGTCCAGTTGACAGAGAAAACTACCTTGGATACAATGACCTGGATGACTGAGAATTTACACAGACATTTCTATTCACTGTTTTTCAGTTCTCTACAGTGACAGCAACACATATGTCTGCTTTTAATGCCTTCATTTCCAAAACACTGGAATGTGTGCCATCTGGAGAGAAATTATGAGGGAAAGAGTGTCCAGTATAATTCATGGCAATATGTAGAGCATGCGTGAGAAGCAAAGGGAAATAAACTTGCTTTATAATACTTGAAATTATATTCCAATTTCCCTACAGCACAAAACAGACAGACTGGTTGTTTTGTGTAGGCTTCATATCTGGGATAAGGAAATAAGTTTCAACAATTGATTTTTCAGAAAAAAATTAATTTACTTTCAATAGACCTTGAAGTCATCACCCAGTTAAAAGGAACCCCGACTAAAGATGATGTTTTAGACAGCCTGTTCTCCTTCCACAGAACTTATATGAGGCATGTGTCAACTAAAAGACACACATGAATGGTGCCTGCAGAGCCAACAAGCTGCCAGAGACTACAGCCACAGCTCGAAGCCCCATTAAAATAACACTCTGCACCCAGCCATAACTCACACCTCTGGAACATCTCTACATTGACCTATTGCTCCTTTGATTGGGCATTTCTGTCAAAAGGTCTACCATCGCTGGGGGAGGTTTATGAGGCACAGCGAGAAGCGGGTTTATTGGATGACAGGCACTTTAAACAATATTGGAGAGGAAGACTAAAACAGGTGCAACATCATTAGTTCCAACCCACTGTCATTCAATGACTTCTTGGCATGGCGTGTTGTTAGAATTTGTTTTCTTGGAAGAAACGTGATTAATTCAGGTAATCCTCTTCTGACCATGATGGGCATTTTGGATCAGGCAGCTGAGTATTGGCACCATATATATATGATGGTGTGTGCATGTGTATCGATACACATACACACACACCACACACATTTGGGATGAGGAAAATTTGATGAGAAATGAAAATAAGGGATTGCTGGCATGTTACTACTAATTAATTACTACTAATGATCGAAGGCATCCAAAACAATTGCTATAGCAAGGGGAAGCCAGGATGCAAGGTTAGGGAAAATATATCATCAAAACCCACTAGATATTAAAGAGAATAAGAAAATCTTTATTTGTTACATTTTTATTTGTAGCAGGGAAACTGTCTGTCTGTAAGCCAGCTACAAGAACAGATATTAGTGTTCAAGTAAAATCTTTCAGGAGACATTAAAAAATCAAAATAGATATATTGACATAAACATCTGTCTATCTAATCATCTTACATCAATCTGCCAATCTAAATATGAAAATAAACTTTACATGATAGAACAAACATCTGCCTACCTATTATAAAACTATCAATCTAAAACATTAAAATTAAGGGAAAAGGAGGATAGAGGTAAAGGTCAGGGCACCACAGGCATGAGTTAGCAAGTTGTCACAGCTACAGAAAGGTGTGATGAAGAAGGTACCTAAGAATATTGTCAAGCAAAGACTCAGCCCTGGCAACCCACGCAAAGAGATACAAAAGGAAAGTATAAGCCAGGAGAATAAACTTAGTGTTCTCCATTTAACCATATCCATGGCAGGGTAATAGAATGAAAGCTGATCCACCAAGTCTGGAGAAGACTGTGATTCCAAAGGATCCACAAAAGAGTTCAATCATATCCAGCGACCAGCCAATAAATAACCTGCCTCAGTACAACCTAGAACTCCTGTCAGGCATCATAACAGCCAAGATGAGTGGGCTCATGTCTCAATACATGAGTGGGGCAGAGAATGCACCAAGGATGTGAAGGTCCAACTGCTGGATGACAGGACAGTCAATTGAGACTGCATGAAAAGAAAAAAAAAACAATCTGTGCACTGCCTGGAATAGCTACAAGAAAGCCAATGAATCAATGCCTCATAACAGGAGAGAGTGCTTGGACACAAGCTATACACAATCAGCCGGACTCTGAAGACCTTAATAAAAAAACTCTATGGGGCTATGGAAGACTAATCTGGAGTTAAGGCCCATTGCTCAAGTCGCCATTAAACATTTGATGTACCAAAGTGATGCTCTGTTCCCAATGTTCTATATAGGCCTAAATCCACTGAGTCACTTAATTAAGAATACTGCTTATGGATATCAACTGAAAAATGGGGCAACCGTTATGGATGCCATCAAGCTGTGTGCAAAGAACGAGCAACAAATCAACTCACTGATCCACACCAGCAGGATCTACAGCAATTACAACAAGTGTGACAAAATGGTAACCAATATGGGTAAGAAAGAGCCAGTCTTCAAAATGAAAATGTCACAACTATTGAGGGACTTCTAAAGTATTTCATTCACTAAATTACCTGAAGTATTCTTAAAAGAATTCTATATAATACACAGGACATACAGATGCCATTTCTCTGACTCCACTACTGAGAATATAAAAAGAGGAAGACTTTGTTAACTTTGTTACTAGGAAATTGGCCACACCAAAACACCTTGAGAGAGTGACCAAGTCCAGAGGAGTCAGCTGTATGGAAAGGACAAAATCCAAGCAATAAACCCCTACTCCCTGACACTGATCAAACATCCCACTGCTTTATAAACTGGCTGGAGGAGACGAAAGACGCCACTGGCATAAAGACAAGAAAAATCCTCTCACTGCATGAGGGCCTGCCCACCACCCCCAGACCCTACAGAAAGTAAAAAGACAGACGCCAAGGCCAATCCAATACCTTGAGGAGTGGCTCCAACAGACCAAACAGACTGCCTAGGGAAAGAGGGCGAGTAGGAGAATTTTTTTAGTATACAATTAAAACTACTTATTATTAACCTAAAGGCTTTAGATGCATCATTTAGATTTATTAGAATATGAAACTTACCCATGCTGCTCTGATTTTTCTTGGAGATTTTGGGTACCATAAAAATTAGCAGGTTTACAAAAATCTATGCTATAATATTCGCAACAAGCATTCATGAAGATTAACTTCTGTGTAATTTACATAATTCAGAATCACTTGCATTATACATATAGCTTGCTTGCTTAGAAATCTGATTATGCGGATATCTCTGCTGCCACAATAATGAAAAGATTCAGGATTTTTCAATATAAAGCTGTGTGTTTGACTCAGGAAATACTATCATAGTCAATTTTGACAGATAGATTATTGGTTCAGTGTCTTACAAAGTTGAGGCTTCTCAGTCCATCATCTGTTCCAGAGTCCTAGAACCTAAAATTGAAACCTGAAAATTTGATATTTAACAAAAAGTAAAACAAGTCTTGGGGTAGTTTAAAATAATAGAACGAAAACATGTGTCAATGTTCACCCGCAGCATTTTAAAACCTGTAAGAGAGTAGATATGTTTTCCTTGTTTGCCCTGAACATAAAACCATGGGTTTTAAAATATGTATAGTTTATATGACTATCACTAAAAGTGTCCATTTTTTCAGCCCCAGAATTTACCATCAGTTATCTTCTTTAAATATTGCTTTACAGGCTCATTCCAATGCAACAATATAATATATTGGTAATTTTACTGCATGAATCATGCACAAATCTTTTGTGAATTAATCTTTTTGAAAAGTTTTATGAAAACAAAAGTTTTCATGGTTCACAGAAAGCTGTGTTGTAGCATGTAAATAAATGGCAACACAATTATTATCTGCAGTCTAAAAACATGTCATCATAACTGGATATGCTGGATATTACACATGCTGCATAGCTAGTTTTCCAATACTATAAGTGATAATTCAATCCAACTCCTGGATTGTAACCTGATACTTACATATATAATTTTCTGCGTGTCAACATCAACACTATTTAAACACAACAGCTTTGTTTTTGCTTGTTTATTTTTAACAGGTTCTTACAAGAGCAAAAACAAGGCATTCAATGTAAACTCCATTATCCAGATACATTAGGTTTTTTTCTGTAAGAATGGATTTTTGAACTAATCAATCATTTCACATTTTTAATATTTTAGCACACCCCATTAAATTCAGTATGTTGATGCTGGAAGATGTTAATATTAAGTAGAGCCGGTCCAGAATTAATTAAATTTCGGCTATTTAATTCAATATAAATGTCAAGCTGTGTGTGGCAGGATATTGAAATCCATTGGGATTTAAATGGATATCCTGACTAATATAAGAGATCCTGTGTCTGTGAAGGGGGATCATGTCACACGTTTACAGCACGTGGGAGTGTGATGTCTTCTCAAATGAAGGGCTGTGTTTCATTCCTGCTTGAGCATAGCACTAAAAGAACAGGTCTGAGTAATTGTTATGAGCATTAAATCCCTGCAGAAAACTAAATTTTTTGATGATTCTTGAAACACCTGGATGAAATGCTTTTTCCCTCAGTACTGTAGCAAATTCAACAGACATTCAGGAGCAAATGCATCTCAGGTAGTAGATTGGTCACCATGCTGATTCAAAGTTCAAACCCTTATCTGTTTTCTACATCTTAATGTGTCCCAGAACAACATACTGAATTCTAAAGTTGTGTATGAGTGTCATTGGTTGAATTCACAATGACTGTTCAAAGCTGACCAGAAAGTTCGAAGGTAAATGTAGTCCACAAGACAGTAGTCTCACAGTCAATTTAGCAGGTCCTTGTTTTATCTGTAATTTTGGAGCAGAAATATGACTGCCAAATGCTTACTACTTGGTTTACAGGACCAATTCTGTCTCCTTCAGAAATATTTGCCTTTCTTTGTTTATTATTTTATTCAGGGACATTTGAAGTCAATTAAAAATCTGCTATAGTCAACAGGTTTGTAATTCAGCTTAGCAACAGTAAAGTTTTGAGCCCAGCAAAACAATTCATCTCTATAAAGCTCTTAGATCAGCATATCAATAATAACTCATAGGTTTAATGTTGTAGTTTTTTTATTGATCAATGTGAATTTTTAATCTAAATTCAGCCCAAAAGTTTTTAAAGCTTCATATAAAAGATGAAGAAAGAGAAACTTACTTCATCATGTAATAGCTTCATTTAAAGGTCAAATACTGTATATCACACAACAAATGACTTAAGCTTAAATAGAGTTAAACTTGAAACTACATTTGTGGGAGGGGGCAAATCAAGCCTACGCTGTATCAGAATTGCAATGAATATCTTTGCTCATGAAAATACAATAGTCTGCAAAATTTCAACAATATTGTGTTTTTCTCAATTTGTCCAGTTGGATAACAGGAGTGGCTGAACAATGTTTGATTTGAATGATTTGATTGCATCAGTGCGCTCTAGGTGTGAAACCAGTTTTGACTCTAACTATCTATGTCATCCTTTCATCTGCTATGCCTCTGGTTAAATCATAATCGCTCAGTCCAGTCACAGTTTCAGGTCGTAATCATAAACCAATTTATATTTTAATGAGCATGACATTAGATGGAAGTGTTGAATGGCCTCTGCTCAACGATGCTCAGCAGAGGAACGGAGGGAAGTTTTGAGCCCTATTAAAGGAGGTAGGGAACCAGCTGAGTATGATTTGTGGTAATTGGCAAGGCATTCTGCTTGAATGCCCATACACAGCCCATTCAGTCACACCAGTGCGCCTTCCATCCAAAAAGCAGCAAAAATGCATAATTATGTTGATTGCTTTCCACCACACAAACTGAGAGCAATCGATCCCGACCAAAGAGCTTCTGTGTCTCCCAAATATGACACTCAGTAAAATAACACCTAATTATTTTTGTTGTTCGCGCTCCACAACATTCTCATAATAAGCTCTCCTTCCCTAGTGAACTGGAAGGGTTCCCCTCCAAAACACTACAGCAGTAAACTGAGAGCTTATATAAAAGTCATGAAGAACTGACAAACACACCTCACTGGAAACAGTACTGTTAAAATCTTCAGTATAGGCATCATTCATCCAAACCCAGCCAATAACAATAATTGTGTAATGTTTATGTTGTAATTTTATTTCTATTTTATTCTATATTTATGTATGTATGCTTATAATATGTATATATTATGTGTGTATATATATATATATATGCTTATATATGCTTATAATATATGCTGTATATATGCTTATAACGTTCTAATCTTATCTCTATTTATTTATTCTGTTTCTATACTTTGTATAGGGTGCTATTACAATTCAATTTCCCCACGGGGATGAATAAAGTTCATCTTAATCTTAATCTTAATCATTGTTATCCATAAATCCCTAAGAAAATCAAGAAAAGTGGGAGCATGTCGCATTAAAATCAGTAATTTCATAGAACGCGGAGAACGATCTGTAGTTGGCAAATATGTTATATCAATACTACATTGTTCATAGATTACTGATCCTAGTTATAAGGTTTCTTTACTTTGAGCTGAGTGCTCCAATCATCCAAGTAACTATGTTGCCTCTGATGTTGTATATTTGCAAAGAAGTTTACAATGATTTCAGCACATTTGTATTTACTTAGTACATTTGTTGTATTAACCATTTAAGAACTTAAACCAGGACTTTAATTCTGTGACATAACAACAGAATAACATTGACAGCAGCTGAGTGAAAATAATTAGCAAAGAATGAATGTGACTCTGAAAGAAGGGTAAAGATCTCAGATATATAAATAAATCAATATTTATTTATATAGCGTCTGTTACAATCAAAATTGTTTCTAGGCGCTTTACAGAATCTCAGGGCCTGACTCCCAACAAGCAACAGTGGCAAGGAAAAACTCCCCAGAAAGAAACCTTGAGCAGGACCAGGCTCATATAGGGGGACCCTCCTGCTGATGGCCGGATGGGTAGAGAGAGAGGAGAAGGGGGAAGACAGGTAGAAGAGAGAACAGACAGAGATCATAGAGAAACATTAATAGTACATATATCTATAGGATCAATTGGACTCAATTGGACTCAGCTCGTTAACATAATGTGCTCAAATAAACACCCTAAAGCTGCCATTAATGTCAGCATGTCAGTAATTCTTTATGTTAATGTCTCTGCTGCTTTATTAGTGGAACCTTTCAGTGTGACTTCATATTTGAATTTTAATACACCATATTTTATCTCAAATGCCTCAGAGTTGCATCACGTCATTTTTTTCTGACGCATGGATTTGCATTTTACTGCTCTGTGACTGACAATCTATCTGAGACGTCAGAAATGTCAATCTTGGCCACCAAGCTGGTGACAGCAAACATTACCAAGTATTTGCAAATAGTGTTGAAGCTAAATCAGATCTATTTATTAACGTTGGGAAAGCCATTACGTGATC
Source organism: Takifugu flavidus (assembly GCF_003711565.1). Classification (NCBI taxonomy): domain Eukaryota; kingdom Metazoa; phylum Chordata; class Actinopteri; order Tetraodontiformes; family Tetraodontidae; genus Takifugu; species Takifugu flavidus. Next base: position 3,997,962 of record NC_079521.1, read on the forward strand.
ATGATCAACTTAAATGTTAAAAAACAAATACCACAAGTTATAGGGTTGCCTAGATTTAATGTTTTTTAGACAGATTAAACTTTATTATACTTATAGTTTTGATAATTTACAGCATGATAATGTGGTCCCAATGTCACGTGTCCAGCAACATTTTGAATTTAAAAATGATCTCCTGTCAAATACAAAAAAATTTAAATCTCATACTACATAAAAAAACATTAAGTAAGGAATACAATTATCAACTGGTGTTTGTAGGAATATTATGTCCTTAAGATTGAAGCATGAAAATATTGTCATTGTGTGGAGGTTATTAGAGGTAACTCTAATGAGCAACAACTCCATTTACTTTTTTTTCTCTCATCTCTGTTGGTTTTCATTAGACATTGTTCTTGCCTGGAAACATGCTTCGTAGTTGTTAATCATCATTTGTTTCTCCAGGCTGAAAGAGCTCATTTTCATAGCCTTGCCAAAAAATGTTGCATTATATTACATAGAGAATAAGGGTAGAAGAAGGGTAATTCTAGACATACCCACTGTCATCTGCAGTACTTCAGGAAAATATGTGTGCTAAGTATGGTAGAGGTTTTATACTACAGCTACAGCTGCAAATTTCAAGGTTTTAAAACACCAAGGCACATTAAATGTAGATTAATTTCCAATGTGAACTCTTAATTCAATAAAATATGATTTCCCCTATTTTTTATTTAATAGTAATGTATAAATGACTAAATATCCAGCAATTTATTATGCAACAAGCAACTCAGACTGACGAGAGAAAATAGGATAATGATGTGGGAGCTATGCCTACACGGCCTTCAACGGCCTAGATTCTTTTCTTATTGGATCGTACCGATTGTACACAGCATTATGTTTTTACCTTTCTTTTCACGTGGAGCTGAAGAATCAGATCAAAACATTATGAGTCCCTTCACTTTTCAAACTGTTTAGTCTGTTTTGCCATGGGCAAGGCCTCAAAGGAAATCTGGCGTATATTCCTGTAAGTGGCAAGAAAATGGGGTGGAGGCTGGTGATGGTGGCTGTAGGCATGGCTAAGAAAATACTGACTGACCACTTAAATTAATGGCTTACTGTCTAACATTAATTAACATGTCAGGGTGCAGAAAATAGCTTTTGGGTCTGGTGTAAATGTTTGTCTTAAATGGGCCAATGAGATTTCCTTGTGTTGTGATGATTGAGGTTAAGCATCTCATCACCACTGACAGCTCACTTACCACATTCTGCAGGGTGCACGCACCACGGCTTTTAATACATTTTACTTGGTTTTCTTCCAACTCACTCTGTTGAGGACTGGTCTGAGAAGCAGTGGGGTTCTTGGTTCAAACCCTGTTGTTAACAAAGCAAGGCCAGTAGCAGTATGTGAATACCTTCAGATTCCTGCTGAGGGCCCTTTGAGCAACCCCCAAATGCTCAAAGGGCCCTGTGATGAGCTGGTGATTCATCCAGGGGTGAACCCTGCCTTCGCCCATACAGGCCTGGGATAGACCGTCATCCTGCCCTTGACCTTGAAAGTGATAAAGTGGTTATGAAAACCAAACTAAATAGGAAGATTTTCAGAGGATTCAATAATTACCAAATACAAGCATAAACAGTCATGAATATACATGCTACTTGTATATTGTAATTGCTGGGACAGGCTTGTAGTACTAATTAGGAATTTTCCCCCAAATGGCACTAATTAAGAATTTTCCCCCAAATGTCTTAAAATATATCAAAATATATCATTGTTATAAGCAAGTATGTCTTACATGAGTGAGACATACTTGACATGACATGAGTTCCTCACTTCCATGGTGCAGAATATTAACTCCATGATGCCTTAACTTGACTCAATTTCCCCACGGGGATGAATAAAGTCCATCTTAATCTTAATTAGCATGCAATTCTATATTATATGTATGTGTGTGTGTATATTTTTTTTTTTTTTCGTGTGTTGCTTTCAAGTGGAAAATGTTCATTTGATTTATATGATGCAACTTAGTGACAAGGGGCATAAATAGACAAGATAGTAAAAGAAGAGTTTCCCAGGTAAAGGATAAACCAGCACTAACAGATAGCATAGATCATCTGGGATGCATTCCAAAAGGGAATTCATGATTATTGGCTTAAAGACGTCAGACTTCATTATTTGCATCTGGAGTTTGTCTTCAAACAACTAGCATGAAGTCTTTTGTCTATCTCGTGTTGTTTTCTGAAAAGCCGGCAGTGTGAATTATGTCACTAACCTTGTTTTCTCTTTCCCCCGTCCCGTCTCTTTTCCCACATGGTCACTCATTCCCATGGTCACATCTGACAGGTAAGCTCTATTTCTTTTTTTATTGCTCTAGCTGAAATACCTGGCACATTTGTTTCATACAAATTTACACTGAGGCAAAATAAAACCTTCATAAACAAGAAAAAAATATCATCTACATATAAGAAATTTGACTGTTATCACAGCTGATTCACACATCATAAAATAAAGCTTCGCTTCAGACATCCATAGAGTAGCTTGTTTACAAAAAAATGTATATCTGAAATGCAAAGTACACCCCTATGCACAGAGGAGCATGGCGGGAACATGAGCACTGTTTGCCTACTTGCAGTGTTTTTTAAGACATCAATGCTATCATTTTCCCCTGATAGATTTTGCTTGCACGAGAAGGGCATTTTTCTGAATTGTTGTCAATATTTAGATTGTCGCACAATCGGTTACATAAAAGTGATTTTAAACAAATGAAAAGAAAATGGAAAACTGGGTTTAAAGACTGCAAGGATGTCAATTGTGGAATACGAGTGTTACCTTGAGACTGGAGGTTAGCCGTTGTTAATTATTTATTTTTGTTGTCTATTGATTGAGAAGAGCCAAATGCAATGTGGAGCCATGGGATGAGAAAGAGAAAAAAAAAACCTCTTCGCTGCTTCAAGGTTCCAGTTGTGAAAATATTGTTTGCTCTTTCCTGACATTTTCATCACATGCAGTCAATATTGTGCATAGGTATTCTTCTTCTCTATCACAAACCTTTGAATTTAGCATGTATAAAATAAAGCAAGATGTCTATCACACAGCTACACTATACCTTTTTTAAAGGGGGAAGGGATGCAAACACAATTCCCAATTGGAGTGATTGAAAAGTCAAAATGTTTGAATGTGATTGTCTCCCGTGATTTATATTATTATTTTGCATGGATCAGACTATAATGCTGTTGATTTTGTCCTTAACACACACTCACACGTATGCACACATACGCACAAACACACACACACCACCACATCACCTTCCCAGCTTGTTTATTGCATTTGCTGCACTGTCTTTGATTCCACTGGGCAGCAGAGCACATCAGCTGCCACTGTACTGTCTTGTCGGCTTTGTCACATATGAGGCATCAGCTTTGTTTGTTGCAGCCTCTCTGCTCAGACAGGCATGCAAGCACTGTCCTCCTATTGAGTGATTCCCATGTCACACTCCCAACAGTAGCCATCTCCACACATGCACTGGAGCCCGAACCAAGACCTTTAATGCGGTCAGGCTGCTTCATGATTTGCATCTGTTGGGATTGGTGTCAGATCCAAGATGGACAACTGAAAAGCATTTTATATGTTCATGACATGATTTGGAGATTATTATATTTGCATGTGTGTATGTGTTTCCCAACTGTATTTTTATGTCCAAAATATGGCCACTTCTTTTCTTGTTGCTGCAATGCCTTAATAATTCCGCTGACATGGAACCACATCCAAGGTCTGACATCTAACCTTGTCAAGTGATACAAGTCAGGGATAAATTGCTTCAATCTTCCAGGCTTTTCAACGTACATTTAAGGTTCTTGACAAAGTGGACTCTTTAAGGCCATATTTCATTGGCAGCTCGAAAAGATAAGATCTGTATCTGAAGTGTATCACTCACAGTAGTGTAAATGTGTATCACATGCTGTTTTCTGTCTGTTCTTTCCTCAGTGGTTTTTACTGCACATATACTGTGCAGTATGTTATTAACAATATACTTGAAAAATGTATATTCTGCTAGAAAAATTGTGACACCAGCAGCAGAATGCACAGTAACATTATGCAAATTCAGTAATTTATTTATTCCTCCCCAAACCTCAGACTATCCTATTATCTATTCTTGTCTTGTGTGTGTTTGTGTGTGTGTGTTTGTGTTAATTGTGGCATTGATTTCCTCCCTCCTGCTTTGCCTCAGTAACACCCTCCTACAATGATCAGATAGTTAAAGGGCAGACAACCACACAGGTTATTTTCCAGCTCGTGGGCTGCTTCAATACAACATGGATGGATCTGCTGGGACTGTTACTTTCGGAAGTCTTTGGAAATCCCATGTTTTTCATCCTACCATAATCTGGGTTTCTTTACACAGCGATGCCCTTCCATCAATAGTTTATCTTAAAAATGCACTGTCAAGAGAGTTTTTGAAACCGTTTCCTTTGCAACAAAGGGAATTCAAGTTTTATTCTATATTGACGTATTATCTTGTTTATATATTCATATTCCTAGATGTATCCAGGTAATTTGTGAATTTATGAAAGGTTCGTTCGTTTGTTTTCTCCCACTTATCCGGATCCGGGTCGCGGGGGCAGCAGCTTCAGGAGGGATGCCCAGACAGCCCTCTCCCGGCCACTTCCATCAGCTCCTCCGGGGGGACCCCCAGCCACTCCCAAGCCAGGCAAGAGATGTAATCTCTCTACCGAGTCCTGGGCGAGAGGCGTCCGGAAGGCATCCTAGCCAGATGCCCGAGCCACCCCAGCTCACTCCTTTCGATGTGGAGAAGCAGCAGTTCTACTCCGAGCTCCTCCCGGATATCCGAGCTTCTCACCCTATCTCTAAGGCTGAGCCCAGCCACCCTGCGGAGGAAACTCATTTCAGCCGCTTGTATCCGCGATCTCGTTCTTTCGGTCATCACCCAACGTTGATGGCCATAGGTGAGGATTGAGACATAGATCGACCGGTAAATTGAAAGCTTCGCCTTCCGGCTCAGCTCCTTCTTCACGACGACAGATCGGTTAAGCGCCCGCATCGCTGTTGATGCCACTCCGATCCGCCTGTCGATCTCACGTTCCATCCTACCCTCACTCATGAACAAGATCCTGAGATACTTGAACTCCTCCACCTGGGGCAGGACCTCCTCTCTGACCCGCAGAAGGCACTCTACCTTTTCCGAGCAAGGACCATGGACTCCAACTTGGAGGTGCTGAGCCGCATCCCTGCCGCTTCACACTCGGTCGCGAACCGTCCCAGGATTTGTTGGAGGTCCCTGCTCGATGGCACCAGAACAACTGCATCATCCGCAAAAAGCAGTGACGAGATCATCCGCCCACCGAACTGGACACCCTCCACTCCCTGGCTGCACCTAGAAATTCTGTCCATAAAAGTTATGAACAGAACCGGTGACAAAGGGCAGCCCTGGAGGAGTTCAACCCTCACTGGGAACAAGTACGACTTACAACCGGCTATCCGGACCAAGCTCGTGCTCCTTTGGTACAGGGACTGGACGGTTCTTATCAAGGGACCATTCATCCCATACTCCCGGAGCACCCCCACACAGGATGCTCCTGGGGACCCAGTCATAAGCCTTTTCCAAGTCCACAAAGCACATGTGGACTGGTTGGGCAAACTCCCAACTCCTCTCAAGTACCCCAGCATGGGTAAAGAGCTGATCCGTGGTTCCACGACCGGGGCAAAACCCGCATTGTTCCTCCTCGATCAGAGGTTCGACGATCAATCTAATCCTCTTTTCGAGCACCCTGGCATAGACTTTCCCAGGGAGGCTGAGAAGTGTGATCCCTCTGTAGTTGGAACACACCCTCTGGTCCCCACTCTTAAAAATAGGGACCACCACCCCGGTCTGCCAGTTCAAGGGCACTTCCCCCAATTTCCACACAAGGTTGCAGAGGTGTGTCAACTAGGACAGCCCTACAACATCCATCCTTAAGATACCCCGGGCGGATCTCATCCGCTCCCGGAGCTCCGCTGCCAGGCAGCTGTTTCACTACCTCGGCAACTTCCGCTTCGAAAATTGGATGGTCCACCTCCTGGTCTTCCGACTCTGTTCCTCCTTGATGATACGTGTTGGTAGGATTGAGGAGCTCCTGGAAATATTCCTTCCACCGCCGGATAATTGCGAGTTGCTGCCTGCCGCCCCTATAGTTTGCCAGAATCTTCTCGGAGCCATGCTCGAGTTTTTGCCTCTGCGACTGTCGCGCCCGCAGCCTGCTTAGCCAACCTGTACCGGTCCGCTGCTTCCGGAGACCCACCGATCAGCCATGACCTGTAGGCCTCTTTCTTCAGCTTGACGGTTCCCCTCACCTCTGGTGTCCACCATCGGGTATGGGGGTTACTGCCAGGACCAGCACCAGTGGCCTTGCAGCCACAGCTCGCGACAGCCGCCTCGACAATGGTGGAGCGCAACATGGCCCATTCCGACTCAATGTCCCCTACCGCCCTCGGAACATGATCAAAGCTCTGTCGGAGGTGGAAGTTGAAGATCAGCCTGACGGGTTCCTCCACCAAGCGTTCCCAACAGACCCTCACTAAGCGTGGGCCTGCCAGGTCCGCGCGGTGGCTCCCCCCCACCTGATCCAACTCACCACCAGGTAGTGATCAGAGTGATCAGTTGACAGCTGTGCTCCTCTCTTCACCCGAGTGTCCAAAACATATGGCCGCAGATCAGCTGACACAACTATGAAGTCAATCATTGACCTGCGGCCCAGGCCGTTATGGTGCCAAGACCACAGATGAACAACCTTATGCTCGAACATAGTGTTTAGTTATAGTTATGGCCAAACTGCAACTAGCAGAGGAGTCCAATAACTGAACACCACTCTGGTTCTGATCAGGCAGACCGTTCCTCCCAATCATGCCTTTAAAGGTCACGCTGTCATTGCCCACGGGTGTTGAAGTCTCCCAGCAGCACGATGGAGTCCCCAGTCGGGACACTGTCCAATGTCCGTCCTCGATCCTCCAAAAAGGGCGGGTACTCTGAACTATTATTTGGTGCATACCCACAACTGTCAGAACCCGTTCCCCGACCCGAAGGCGCAGGGAAGCAATCCTTTTGCTCGACCACGAGAACCCCAACGTCGAACAAGAGAGTCTGAGGGCAAGCAAAAAACCCACCCCTGCTCTCCGTCTCTCACCCTGAGCAACTCCAGCGTAGAAGTGTCCAACCCCCCTCAAGGACTTGGGTTCCTGAGCCGACGCTATGTGTGGAGGTGAGGCCAACCATATCTTGTTGGTAGCGCTCAACCCCCCCACAAGCTCCAGCTCTTTCCCCGCCAGAGAGGTGACGTTCCATGTTCCAAAAGCCAATTTCCATAACTGAAGACCGGACCGCCTTTGTCCGCCGCTCAATCCACAATCCACGCCCTCCACGTAACCCTCCAGGCTGGGTACACGGCTTCCCCTTTTGATGTACCATGCTGGGTCTTATGAACCATTCTTTGTCTGACCCTTCACCTAGGACCAGTCTGCCTTGGGAGACCCTACCAGGGGCA